>NW_019727103.1:203276-321050 GCF_002891405.2 Cryptotermes secundus
AACCTGTCATTCACTCACTCACGGAGCTGAGCCCTTCTCGAGAAGCCGCCAATTGTGCAGCTACTCAAGAGCTTCCCAGCATTTTATGGAACCCGAAGATTCATTACCGTGTCCACAAGAGCCCTCCAGTGGTCCCTATCCTGAGCCAGATCAATCGAATCCATACCATCCCCTTCTATCTCTCTAAGATCCATTTTAATATTGTCCACCCACCTACGCTTTGGTCTTCCCAGTGGTCTCTTTCCATTTGGCTTTCCCGCCAATATCCTATACGCATTGCTCTTCTCCCCCATTCGTGTTACATGCCCTGCCCACCTCATCCTCCTTGACTTCATCGTTCTAATTATACTTGGAGAAGAGTACAAGTTATGATGCTCCTCATTATGCAGTTGTCTCCAAAACCTGACTGTCTGGGAAATAAATTATAGATTCTTTATGGCATTACAACTATAGCGTCGCAGCTATTGTAGTGCTGTGTTTTGAAAATGCGTTATAGTTTACGGAGAACTATAATTTCACAGCCCCTTTGTATTGCCTTGATCGATCCATTCGTAGATTATTTGACAACATTACTGAGTGAGACTGTGTAGCAGTGCTGTGTGGTGAGAATCCATGAGTATGTGGAAGGAGACTGCTTTGGCCTGTTTGAGTACTCCGCCCCGACATTTGTCCGGAGGTTCTGATCAAAGGCAAAAACTCCTGAGCTAGTAAACCCTGTAAACCGTCTGAGGCTCAGACCCTGTACCAGTCGAATTCAAGTTTAGAGCGATACCGCTGCAGTGATACAGTAATTTGTATCGGTGACTGGGCTTATGAGTACCTTGAGCGCTGCTCCAGTCGAAGTTAATGGGACGCTGCATGCCTGTTACAGTCACTGGACTTGACGCCAGAAAAGCATTTCATTTATAATTCCGATATTTGTGTTTGGGAAAAACTCAGTGACCTTTTTCCCAGTGACAATTATGAGCAAAGTAGACCTGATATTCTTCTGTTTAATGAAACATTACATGTCGCAATTTCATGTATGACTTGAAGAACGAAGACTCCTAAATTTAATTTCTAGACAGGCTGCCAATCTGTATTTAAGTCGAAATTTTGTCCACAGTTGTTTGAAGTAAACAAACAATATATATACACACATTCAGGGGCAAATGTTGTCACATAGGGCGAAGTGTATGTAGCTCTTAGACCGAGACACTCGCCCAAAATTTGCACCGAAAAGAAAGATTCTTGAAGATTTATAGCAGAATGAAAGGTACATATCCTTATCCTTTTATTCGCCGAAACTGAAGTGCTAAGCCCCGCGTCGTGATACCCTGCTGACTTATGGACCCCGTCGCTCACATCTGGCTCAGTGATGCGTGAATATGAATCGCCCTTTGGAACAAGCCATTTATTTTCCCGAAATTGATTCCAGAATAGCCGATTGGTCTGTATTTCAATATTACAATTTCAACCAAGCACAGATTTGTCGTACTCATCAGTCTGCACGAAAATGTCAGTAAAATTGCTTGTAGTGTAATACTACAAATCATAACTTACTTTGCTTCTACTTCGTAGCACGTAATGGTAGAGGCCCCATCCCCCGCGTACATAGGGGCCATAGGGCTGAATCGTTTTGAGAGGCTAATAGTCACCCATCTCAACCGAAGGTTTTTCCTTATTCATTTTAACATATCCTCACTACGTCTATGCCCTGAGTTGTACTGTACTGCTGAACTTGTTTCAATGTAAGGTGCCATATGACCCTTGCATATGAACACACCAAGATGGCAGTATTCCGTAGTGCCCGGCTAGGAAGGATGCTGGTGAATGTAGAATCTAATTGTAACCCTACTCGTGCAAAATGTCGATAATTTCGACTTCTAAGAAAGTTATTCCATCTGATGAAATGTGATATCTGTTGGCATTTTGTCGGAACTGCATAGGCAGCAACGTCTGTTGGCATTTTGTCGGAACTGCATAAACAACAACGTCTGTTGGCATTTTGTCGGAACTGCATAAGCAACAACGTCTGTTGGCATTTTGTCGGAACTGCATAAGCAGCAACGTCTGTTGGCATTTTGTCGGTACTGCATAAGCAGCAACGTCTGTTGGCATTTTGTCGGAACTGAATAGGCAGCAACTTCTAAGATGGATTTGTTCCTACATTTGAAACTGTTTGGGAGCATCATAGTCGCGCATGTTATTTACTTATGAATGTTTCATTGTTTTACTTGGCATTTCGAGAGTTAGGGGAAGAGACTTTGTTCATGGTTTCTAGCAAAAGGACTAAGAAGATAGAACCGTGAGCAATAGGCTTCGAACGGTGGTATTTGAAGCAGGAATTTAGAGGGAAACGTTTGATTTCTCTGGCAATTGGAAGGGATTTATGCCTATTATTTTAAAGTGCCTGTCACAACGCCTTTTGATTTAGTCAGAAGGTGACAGAAGATCCTTAAGTTTGTATGGAAAGTTGCATTTAGCTACATTTCATACATCTTTGTTCTGGAGAAGGTATGCCATAAACGTCTCTTCTTTGTGTATTTAAGTTTCGGTACCATTAAACCTTGTTCAGTTTGCTGACGGTGACGGTAAGTGACGTTGCTGGCTCGTCAAATTAGACGAATTGCAATTGCCTTATCTTTTTTCCTTCCTCCTTTCTGTTTCGTCTCTCCTTCCTCATACGCAATTTACTTTCAAACTCCCACTAGCCTCCTTGAAGCAAATCGATACTTCAAGCTGAGATCTTGGACAAAATCCCTGAGTAGGGACGTGGAGTGTTGCTCTGGGACTTTTCTGCAGAACGCTGTAGTTGTGGAGAGACGTCCCAGTCTGCTTGGAACCTGCGTACCTTCTGTCCTTCATCGATCACCTAGAAGCATAAGAAAAATGTTCCAAATTCGCTAATTCTCAGATATATATGGGAATGATAATAATAAAAAATCTAAGAAGATGAAACTCTTAGAATAAAGGAATACTTTGTGCAAAGAAAACCAATTCCACCAGATTGATCCACGGAAAATGTGCGAAAAAAAATATATATATAATGTGCTGGGAAGAATAGTTACACTTCAGAGAATTAGAAGGTTAGCTAAAGTACCGAGAAAATCGCGTGATCAGGGGCTTCATAATTTCTTCACTTTCCAGATATTATTAGGGGCTCTGCAGTATACTCCGCATTGGAAAATGACGACTACCAATTTCTCATGAATTCTGCTCCTTGTATTGTCTTGAGTTGTTGAATGTCAAGCCTTATCATCACTTCTTGTCGTGTGTTTTTAGCGATGATTATCAGTTCTGTTCAAAAGAGCAGAACCCATTGGGCGTGAAAGGAAAGTCGAGATTTTCCTTTGATAAGGAAACGCGTTGTTAAAATTGTGTTATAAGTGTTACGTCATGGCAGTTTGATCTGTGTATGTAAGGTGTGAGGCACCCTACAGATTTCTGAAAATATACAGTACGGTTCTGACAGATTTTGTCGTATTCTCTTTGTTTTCTCTGAATGTGCATCTGTGGCGTGTTTCCTAGTGTTTCATTTTTGTCTCTAAGTACTTCGATCAGTTTGGGTACAGATCAGGGACGGGAAAAATGTGGCCAGCGAATTACTTTAATCGCTCCGCTGCGACAGTAGGAACCATTGCTAATGTTCGGTTTATCACGTGTTTAGTATAGAGGTCATGTTATAAATGATAATGCCATTAATTAATGAAACCTAGAATGCTGACGCAATATGGACATTTGATGGCTACACAGTCTTTCCTTTAATTAATTAGTAATAATATGTATTGTTTATACATATATGAAGAATTTCGCTCACTGTTCATAACCGGTAACTATCAATTTAACTACAGAAATTTGCTTTAGGGTGTCTCTAGTGCACGTCCATTATGATACAGCTCCATCCGTCTTGTTGGCGAACACATGATTGTCCACGCATAGTGTGTGTACTTTGTCACTGCAAACAGCACAGTAAGATTCATTTTATGATTACATTATTCTGAACCCATGTAGACAACTGATAATTGAATGTGACCGTCGAGTGTTTGGCATTTGCGCTCCGTACTTGGTCAATTCCGGGTCATACTGTCAACCTGGGAACCTACTCTATGAATACACTAATTCGCTCTAGAACAGTATCTTAAAATAGTGTTACGTGTTACAGTAATTAAGGCACGGGTTTGATTGGTAATTGGATTTATTGGATACTTACAAGTCGTAACTACAAACAGTTATAACACTATTGCTGATTTACACAATTTACAATGACTCCACACTAATGTTCTCAGTCTATCTGCAGTAGTCTTCACGGATTTATAACATATGAACTGTAAAAGTCTCTATAATTTACACACTCCCATGCCACTGCACTATAGCACACATAAAGTCTTCAAATCACGTTAAATCATCACAGGCTGACTCTTCAACTACGAACTTCCCCTGGCTATCTCCCACCGAGAACTGACTCGTCCCTGAACCGAACGATTTCTGTCACTAATATAGCCAAGGAACGGACACACATCACAGTAAACATATGTCACGTGAGCACCACCCACCGCTGCCTGACGTCACTGCGTGTAACAGTCCAAAACCTTTTAATACTCTTTAATGGACGCTATGTTCCTCTTTAGCCATTTCAATAGAGTGACTGATTTATTAGGGAGACCCATCCATTAAGAAGTTATGACATGCTTTTCGCATTTAGACAGGAACAACTTATTTTGTTACCTGGAGCTTGGGTGACCGCTAGAGGGTCGAGGCAATTATGAAAAGGCATGTCTGTTGTTTTCCTAAGATGTAAATGTTGTTTTGCTAATAGGGTAGCTGTTATAAAAGTGTCTTCGGAAGGGTGTAATTAGACCCTAAACTAAGAAATAACCGCTTTCACATGTAGGGTTCCGCGTTCAATATCTTTGGATCTCTTTATTCTAAAAGTTAGTAATGTGATTGTCTAGTACTGATGGTATGATGAATTGGCAGTTAAAATCAGCCATTAGAAAACGATTCTTGTCTGGGGGAAAGGCCGTCGGTTCAAATCCTATACAGTGATGAAGTGACGCTCCCGCAGAATAGAGTGAGCAGAAGGACTTGGCACTTAGAATTCACCAGAGGCAGACGTCATTGAGCTGGTCTCTCCAAGTTTATCTAAATTTATCAGTCTATTTGGGTCTGTTAATCTTTGATAATAAGAAAAGGGGGGCAATACTCCGTACTTGCTAATAAAGATATAGTGTTTGCTTCTGAAATAAACAGTTTGTGATTAAGCAGAAAATATTGTCTTTGATTTGTATCAGTGGACTAGCCTTTAATTTGTAGTCTCTACATTGCCCCAGTTATTACCGTGACACAACCCTGAGAAGAGTCAAAAGTGTTCTACCAAAGCGGGCAAATAAATAAATAAATATAAAGCTAGATAGGGGATGGTCACAAGAAATGGCGCACAGCGGTTGTAAGAAGTGACAGCCGAAGAGCGGTTGTATGCGGACACGGGAAACACAGCCTCCTCCCTTGTTGCATGTTTGACCGTGTTTACAGAGCTATTGCCTAGCGACTCGTTGATAAAATCCGTTACAGTAGGTTACGAACACTTCCACGTCCTTTTAAATGCATTGTTCACATTCCTTCTAACATTCAACGCTATATATGGACTTGAAAAAGTGCCGTTAAATAAACAAGCGGCGATGATTGTTAGTCGATGTTGCACGTCTTCGTACTTCGAAAATGCTTTTATGGATTCAGTCCCCCAGTTCCCCCGAAAAGCTTGGAGTTGCGTTAAAAGAAGTTGTTAAACAGTGAAGAAATATGAAATAGATGGCTAATTACAAACGTTATTGAAGACTTGAAATATTATCAGTTTCATGAGAGACATCGTATAAACAGAATGCTAGAAGACAGCAATCAGAACGCGACTTACGTACGAGTATATTCTCATAGAAGGAAGACACACGTTGAGACCCCGTAGTGTGTAAAAGACTAATTTAACTTGTGAACCCTTCACTGTGGGAAACAATGAAGATGAAATGTAGTTTCTCTTCATTAATTGTCCCCCCACCCATTCCACCCCCTTACAAAATGAAATTATTTTCACCACGTTCGTATTCTTCTCTTTGTACGAAGTCGCTCCTGGAACAGAGAAGATTCACAATTTCGAGAGCGTAAGGGATTCTCTTGCTTACTTAGAGCATTCCCCTTTATTCACTAATCCGAAATGAGACAGCTTCTGTTATTTTATATTCTGTTGAAAGAGATACAAAGATTTGGTGAAAGCTGTCAATGGTAGTGTTACTAACTATCAGTGTTTGCTCGGTACGAAATTAAAAATGTTTATAGTTGTCAGGCAAGGGCTCGGTAAAAACGTTACAGCCTGAAAACGCCACACTTTCTTCTAGTAAGTTATTGATTTGTTACTTAAGTTCTAGCAATATATGTGGAATTTATCTTAGAAATTATGTAAAATGTTGCCTTGCTGTTAGTTCTCACAGATGTCATTTGAATTTTTCGGTATCTTAAACTTCAGTTTGCTGTTTGAAAAGTTGAAAAACCCACCCCAACCCTCCATACGTCTCACCTCGGTGCTAACAGTTTTGTTTCTAGAAAAAGGAGCCGGCACGTCGAGTGAGGAGCTCTCCGTCTGTTTGAGGAGGAGTGAATCTAGAGAAGACAGCAGTTCATAGCGGAGTGGTTGTGCATGACGAAGTAGCACTACTGAGTATTCGCATCGTCCGTGAAACTTAAGGGAAGGTTCCTTTATGGGCTCCGGCGTGGACTATTTTTCGTCGGTTCTGTTGCTTTACATCCACGTGACAGAAATTATATTACTGATGTTATAATTAACCGACTTCGTTAAGTAGTTTCATTCTTCAGAAACTGATAGTCGATCAGCTGGCAAGAATAATCTGTTTTATGGAACTGGTAGGTTGATTACCGTGTTAACAGGAAACCGTCACTGAATCGTATCGCGAATTCTTTGAATTGTCTTTCCACACTGTTTCTTTGAGATACATTTTAATAATATATTTGCATGTGCACCTATCTTTTAGAGTGTCCTCGTAGAATTATTGTACGCGTTTCTCAAACACTGCATGCGTTCAACATTCCCGCCAACGAATTATTAATTTTCTCTTTATGAGATTTCCCCATTTTCCCGTTAGGTCCTCTCCTATAGTTTCAGACATTCTAGCCAGCACGTTTTTCTTTCGCACCATCCCTCTGTTTTCCCGTAAGAAAAGATGAAGTTTTCCCTGTGCTAAGCAGCAGGCCATGAAGACGTATAGGAGAATAGATGTATATCTCCGCCATTATTAACCTCCGCGCGAGATTGAGGTAAGTAGTCAGCTTCACGCCCCTTCCCCTTTACCCTCTGGGAAAGAGCCCCAGGTACCCATTATATAGGAGGCTGGGTTGGTCCCTGATCCGGTCCAGACGCTGTCGAAAAGAGAAAAATTTCTTGTTCCAGCCAAAATCGAACCGTAATGCCTTCGCAGTCAAACCCTTAGCTCGTCACTATACCAAATGAGCTATTCCGGCTTCACTGCGCTTCCCCCATATTTTTAAACATATTGGCGCACAAAAAGCTTCAATTGCCGCTTTCTTCTGTGAGCCCTGTTAAGTACCTCCAAACATACACGTAACTGAAAATAGGAGTCAATTTCTACGTGTTTTGTTGGCCCCGTCCGATGGCCGGAGCTTTCCCGCAAACTGTAGGGCACTATTTTATTTTAATCCACGACCCTTTCAGCGCACCATTCAGTCACTGAGAAAGCGTCCTGAAGTAAAGTTGACTCGAGTCATTCACCCGCAGCGACATTGTGCGGTTGCAGTTTAATCAGCACGGGACGACGGACCAGATGCATTAATCTCCACAGCAGCGTTTCTGTAACACGGATGAGATCATAAATTGTCGCGACCAGAGTATATGTACGTATGGTGGTATGACTGCCTGTTTTTCCACAGAATCCCAGGGATTTGCGATTAATCAAATGTACATTTTGAAGAGCATTGTAGACATTTGGATGGGTGACTGTGGATTACATCCATGTGGCTGATTGCAGGGGCAGTTCCGCGCTGAATGCTGAACACGTCATGAAGCTTCCAGTTCCCTAAGAGGTGGGAAAGTTCTTGACTAGCTGAGGAACTTCTCAAGGAGGCTCCCGATTTATTGAGTTATTAACGAATGTTAATATTTACCAGATTGTTATTATAAATACTTATACCTCAGTGCTCAGTTGAAAGCGGCGAGGAAAGTGTTCTGCAGGGTGGCTTTGCTCCCTTCTTTCTTTCCTGCTGAAGATCTTTTGGCTTCTTTTCTTCATATTTGTTTTTGGGGTAGACAGCGGCACTCGATTTCGGTCAGGATTCTGATAAATCCGGAAAACTTCCACTTCAGCAAGAAACATCCGACATTTCATTCATTTTTCGCTTTCCTCACCTTCCTGCCGAGGCTTAAAGTTTCTGTCTCACCGAAGTTGAGAGTGGATAAGAGTTGGACAGGATTTTCTTCCGTTCTTTCTTTCTATACTCTGTACCTTATTCTCATTCCGAGTATGGCGCCATTGATCCTCCAGTTTGCACTTCTGAGTCGTCAGAAAGAGGCAAACAGAACTCAGCCAAGATGTTTTTCCTTCCGTCTTTAAACTGTTCCATTGCTTGGCAAAATTGTTACGTAATTAAAGTGCGAACATTTTCGGTTTCTGACACTTTTAAGCAGAGGGATGTAGGTACTTGTTATGCGTTCACATGTGAGCAACAAAAGAAAAGTAGCCTGCACTTGATACTGTGGATCTATTGTAAATATTGTCATGGCCGTCCGTAAAATAAATTTGCACATTGCGGAAAACGTACATATTATTAAGATCCACACCATGCATTTGCATGTACTACATGTTTCGGCCTATTGTGGCCATCATCAGGTACATAGAGCTTCTACAGTCACTCATCTTTCTATCTGCTATACCTCCCTACACTAGCCAGTGTCTACACCTTGGGTGTTCTCTGTACACATATGTTGTTTATGTAATGCCCTTATGTTATAAATTATATTAATTATTAAAACTGAAATTTTTAAAAATATTTAAAGTTTAAAAATTAGGTATGTATTAGGAGAGATAGGAAATTCATACGGAAATTAATTATGTAGTTACTTTGGTCTTAGGTCTTAAAAAGGAGACCATTTGGAAGTTCTAGAAGTCGATGTGAGGATGAACCGACGCTTGCAGTAAGAGAGAGCCCTTCTTGAGAAGCTGCCAATTATGCATCTACTCAAGAACTTCCCAGAATTTTGTGGATCCCGAAGGTTCATTACCGTGTTGACAAGAGCCCTCCACTCGTCCCTATCCTAAGCTAGATCAATCCAATCCATACCATCCCATCCTATCTCTGAGATCCATTTTAATATTGTCCACCCATCTTCGCATTGGGCATGAATATTCAGAATTATGATATCACACCAGCGACCTCTTTTTTTTATTGCTAGTGGGCTGGGACTAAGTCCCTTGTACTGCAGCCACTTCTGGCCTATTTTACGAGCCCCAGATGATATGTGAGGGTGATTGTGGAGGAATTGGTGGAATGAAGATTGGCAGGGGAAACCGAAGTACTCGGAGAAAACCTGCCCCGGCACCACTTTGTCCACCACAAATCCCACTTGACCAGACCCGGGATCGAATCCGGGCCGCCGCGGTGGAAAGCCAGCGACTAACTGCTTGAGCTGTGGCGCGGCCCCATCGACCTCTTAGTATTATGTATGACAACCGATCACTAACGAACTCTACCCTGTTAACTGCTTACACGATACTCTTATGTGCAAAAAAAAAAACGTACCTAATTCATTATTTTCATTCCCCTTTCCATAGAAAAATGTATATTCGCCTGCTGGTTTGATGCCACCTCTGTCCCATCTAACCTACTGCACTCCCACTAAATCTAATTTATATTTTGAGATTTCTTCCGCCACTGCTCTGAGCGAACCTACCCTGTACATTCTTCTAGCATTCCAAGTACGAAATCTTTTCAGTAAGAGATGAGGCCATAATTAGGGCGCCTTGTGCACGAGATTTGTTGCGTCACTGTATGAAGGAATCTCGCATATCCATATTAATATTAAACTAATTATAATAAATTGATCTACACAGCGAAGTGTCACGCTTTAGTCAATTTTTGGTTTAGAAATCGTCTTTGTTGTCCTTCGACTAGGCCTTACTAGGCTATTAAATATTGAGAACGCATCGGCTTTATATGGCGTTATTAATTTCATGAATTTTGTATTGTTTTCAGTTTAGCCTTTAATGGCATGCCGGTGTTTTTTACGCAGACTGGAGGCCCTCCTCTTGTCGGCTGTACGCGACTGCTTGTTCTTTATGTTCACAGTTAATGGGCAAAGGAAAAGTTGTTCCTGTGCTTAATTAATTAATATGCCATGAAGTTGTATGGGGAGTGGATGTGTATATCCACGTATTCTTGACCTCGGCTTTACTTTGAAGTGAGTGGTCAGCTCCGCGCCCCGGGGAAAGAACCCCCGGTACCCACTGGATAGGAGGCTGGCTGAGCCCAAGAGCCGGTCTGAACGACGTGAAGAATAGAAAATTCTTGACCCTACCGGGGCTCGAAGGCCGGCTCCTCGGTCGTGTAATTCGTAACCAGTCGGTATACTGACTACGCCGTCCCGGCTATTACATGTTCACACTTACCATCCATATCTGGAGATCGTCTGCATAATGCGCAACCTGAGGACGCGTAGTTTCCTAGTTACTTATCATGGGAAATCAGTAATTCAGTTCCGAAGGGGAAAAAATCTTTCTGCCTGAGTAAACGACGATGTTTGAAATGAGAAATTTGCGACGTAAAAAAACTTGTTTCCCCAGCGCGCATGCGAATAGTGTAACATTGAATCGATATGTTAATTCCGCGTTTGAATTGCAAACAGTTCACGATACATGCGACCCCACATAAGCATGGAATGTATTACACGAGAAAAGTAACTTAAAATGAAAATAATCTGTTGCTGTACTATGTATATTTGAATCCTAATCTCATGCTTGAAATTGATTCTTATTAAAACTTCGCGAAATGAAGTCTGCGGAAAATTCTGAGAAGAGTATTACAATTCTGGTTCCGCCCATTTGGAGCACCACTCCGGCTCTGTTTGAACAGTTTAGTGCACGTTGCATATCAAGATACGAGATTACACCCCACATAATTGTCCTTCATTTTCAACAAAACTTGCCATTCTGTTGGAATCCTAAGTCACGTTTTCCTATTCACCATTTTCATTACCGTCTCATTAATTTATTTATTCATTATTTTCAAGATTATATTAATTATAAACATAAATTATATATAGGTTTGTAAATTGGTCCGTATTGAAGGTGGTATCGAAGCTTTGAGCGGAGTTCTTTGAACCTAATATAGAGGAGGGAACGGAAGAATGGTGAAAATTACATAATAAGGAACTTAATGGCCGGTCACGGTAGCCGAGCGGTCTAAGGCATGTACTTTCTTCGCTCGCTTGGAAACCGAGATCGTGGGTTCGAATCCCACTCAGGGCATGGATGTTTAGTTTGTGTGTGTGTACAGGTAGAGGCCTTGCGACGAGCTGATCACCCGCCCAAGGAGTCCTACCGAATGTCTAAGATCTAGAAAAACCGACGTGAACGGAGAAGTTCATGGAGGTAGGTCTAGGCCCACTGGAGCTGTAGTGCCAAGGGGGAAAAAAATTGCAGCCGCAGCAGTGCCTAGAAAGGAATTAGGCTGTGCCGAGAAGACTTAACGTGTGATTTGAAGTTACACTGAGACTAATAAATCCGTTGCCAGAATACGACTACTGAAGACTGAGAATCCTACTTCGTGTGCAACGGTGAACTGGAAGGTGTGTACAATAACGATAGTGCTGTACTGCCTGTAGTCCCGAACCGTGGGATTGAATAAGGTGTTAATAAATCTAATAATCGAATCCGAAGCACTTGGAGCACCTCTGCGCGTGACATAATAATTTCTCTTAGGATAAACCGTGTCGAGAACTAATCATACTTTCTCTAGATACTTATGCCATTCAGTATCAGATCCGTTTTTTGCCAAATTTAATTTTACGTTTTTCATAAGTTTACCCTAGATTATGATAATACAGAGATATTCGTGGAAATGAATAATGTTCATGGAGTCTTAAACATTGGCTTCTCAGATATAATGGGCATTATACTGGCAGTAAGGTTGTGTGCCTTGTTGGAAGGTTTGTCGAAGTGAATTAGGTACCTTCTGGAATCTCTCTTGTAAGTTGTAAGGTATATTCTCGAAGTTATCTGGCAAAGC
The DNA here is from genome assembly GCF_002891405.2 of Cryptotermes secundus. Taxonomy (NCBI): domain Eukaryota; kingdom Metazoa; phylum Arthropoda; class Insecta; order Blattodea; family Kalotermitidae; genus Cryptotermes; species Cryptotermes secundus. The sequence goes on from NW_019727103.1 coordinate 215,559, forward strand.
TACTATAAAATTGGAGCAGGCTGTAATCCTCACATAATTCTTAATATGTATAATTGCACAATGCTGAATGTACGAACGAGATGAAGTGGAAATTACTTTTAAAACTACGCGCTAAATTGGCTGCGCAGCCCTTCGCGTTTGACGCTTTTGGACCATTTCCAAATCCTGTTTGATTTACTGCTGTCAGCGAAGCATTAAAAGAGGCGAGGAAGGGGAAATACCCCGTCTTTACAGCGCTCTGTCGTTCAGTTCAGTAAGTAGGCCTTAACTTTGCAGACTGTGCTACGGTGGACTGAGTGAGATTTATAAGCAGTTGCTTGTTTGCAGTTTCATGCGAACATGTGGCTTAAACATTTGTTGGGAATTTTGTATAGATTGCTTTTGTTTCTTAATTAAATTTCAGCAAATGTGCTCGGGTGGGTAGCACTCCTGCTTTGCAAGCTGGAGATCCTGGGTTCGGAGTTGGTCCGTAGACCAGTTATTCTGGACTTTTTCATTTTCCTGGGTCACTCCACACAAATACCTTGATAGTACCTGAACATAAGTTACTGCCGCTTCATTCCCTCATCGTGTGTTCTGTTTTCTACGTGACCGTAATATGGCTGGAAGCTGTAATTTGTTCTGAGGTGGAAGGCACTTAAAGATGAACACAGTCCCTCTATTGTTCCGTGGCGCGACCACGCAGAAAACACAAGTCACGTTATAGCTAAGTACTGATGGGGTGTGACGTCATTGCGCATGCGTGGAAGTGTGTTTACCGAGCCGTTGCCTACAAGCCGTTGCATAACCCCGTTGTTCCATTGATGCATGTTGGACTGCGTGTGTTGCGGGAGATACCTTGCAACGGATTTACATGTCACAATATGTTCTGTCAACACAACGTACTCGTATGCTGTAATAATTAATTGTGCAGATCAACTTAGCTATGTGTTTCTATGTAAGATTTGAGGCTTTCACGGCGGTGACTATGAAGAAAGCAGTCTTCTGGGATTTGGCACCGTATATAAATGGTGTTAACCGACGTTTCGGAGGAACGTATCGCCTCCATCTTCAGGGTAGAAGAAAAAATATAAGAAATCTGCAAGCGAAGAGACCGTGAGAACACAGTCTGCTTTTACCGGTTCTCACGGTCTCTTCGCTTGCAGACTTCTTATATTTTTTCTTCTACCCTGAAGATGGAGGCGATACGTTCCTCCGAAACGTCGGTTAACACCATTTATATACGGTGCCAAATCCCAGAAGACTGCTTTCTTCATATGTGTTTCTACCTTATTCACGTTCAGGGTACAGAGTATTTGTTCCCGCAAAACTTCCTTGTTGTTCATATTGCGATATTGGCCAGTATATTAATGACTGTTGTATAGTACTTAGACATGAATGTTTAATTAAAAATGCAGTTATACAGACATTTAAATTAGCTTTAAATTACATACAATATATGTTTCATAAATTTACATATATATTTTTTAATTTCTTGGGATTGGGTGCCTGAAACATGTGGACCGAGTGGAATGTGAAATTGATCACCTTTAGACAGGCAGAAACATGCTGGTTATGTTTTGAAAGGATGGGCACCTAGATTATGGGACGTAGCAAGCAGTAGAAGAAAGGCTGAAAAAGCAGGACGAGCTGAAGACAGGAAGTGAGGGTACTCAGCTGCGATATAAGAACTCGCAATCTGTCGCCTTGTATGACACGCTCCGCCTGTCGCTTAGGGTCTAAAATCTTGTCAAAATCTGGAGCATGAATTTAATTCACACCGAAGCAGGCCTGGAGGCCAGTCTCTGTCCCTTTTGTCACTGGCACTGTGAGAACAGTTCCATTAGGCCAGTGTTTTTGTAGAGAATGCCTCACGAGGGGGTTGTTTTGTCTGTCTGCCTTTAAACCCAAGCTCACGACCTGTATTGTTGGACAGATTTTTTTATAATTTGTTATGGCAGACTTTCGCTAGAAGTTGTTGAAAAGTTCCGGTTTTCATCCATCCCCTCTGTGGTCTAGTGGTCAGAGTTCCTCGCTACAGATCAAGAGGTCCCGGGTTCGAATTCCGACGCTACCATATTTTCTGGGAAGCACTGGGTCTGGAAGGGGGTCCACTCAGCGTCATGAGGATAATTGAGCATTTTCAGGGAAATGGCGTCTCCGGTCTGGAAAACCGAGATTAACGGCCGTGGGTTACGTTACGCTGACCACGCGACACCCTCTATCCGCAAAAGTTGGCACTAACTTCGCCGACAAGTGGCGGTCGCTCGGTGGGTATAGTTCGCTTGCGAACTACAGGCGACGGAGTTTTTTTTATGTTTAAGGCTGTGCCATATCTCAGGCGATTAGTCATGGGCTTCCCACCCGGGTTCTAGCCCAGGTCAAGTCGTGGGATTTGTGGTGGACACAAAGTGTCACTGGGGCGGGTTTTCTCCGAGTACTTCGGTTTCTTCTTCGAATTCTAATTCTCCCGATTGCTCCACTTTCATCATATGTCATCCGGGGCTGGTACAGTAGGCCAGTTAGTGGCCGACGTACCAAGTGGACTCAGTGTGAGCTGACCCCAAGAAACTAAAAAAAGTGCCCTGTTTAGGCAAGGTCAAGTTGGGCTTGTTTATGTATCTCGGACTGTGTCAGATCTGTTGAGATTCTTCTATTTTCGTCTGTATTTATAGATAACAGAGCTTAGTTTGCATCAAGGCAAAAAAGGATTTTTCCGTGTATCCGATGAACTCCTCTGCAGATTTTGTTGAAATTCGAATTCGGAAACTTCCGACAACATAGTTTGTAATTGTACGTATTGCGTTATGGAGTACGCCCTTCCTGACGTTGCCTGACTTTGTAAATTAGTTTGCCTGGATATGAACTAGTTGTACCACGATTCAATTGCTATCACAAGTTCGCTCGAGAAAGAGAGACAGAGAGAGATGAACGTCATAACGCTTCCTGGCCATGCTTCATTCGGTTTCAAGTACACGTTAAGTATTCTTTTTGATTAATGATGTTTGCGGTTTTACTCCCCTCCTGGAAATTTGCTTAAAAAGACCATATGTATTTCTCCCCGAAGCCCAGTCCTGACAGGTCGGCGCATGTGCGACGTTTGAACCCTCCTCAGAGGACATTAATGTGGGAGCATCCTTTTCATCATGAACCACACGGTTTAATAACCGTTAGTTTGTTCCGGTCCCACGATCTACTCGAATCTTAAAATGAAACTCGAACCATAATACCTTCCTTTTGATGGACGATGTATTTACTATCGAGGTTAGCTGTCATCAGAGTCAGTGATCACATGGCGGCAAACATTATGGGAGCTAAGTCTTTGGTAGTGTTGAGTCGCGAGTTCGAGTTCTGGGGCTCACATTTTCCCGTGCCTTCTGATGATACTGTATCAGTTCAGCCTTACTGATTTTGTAGCAGAGTGGGAGCCAGGCTAAGAAGCCTCACATTTTTTTTTCAGAATCGGATTCAAAATGAAATTTGTGAATATGTTCATACTGGAAGTATTTCCTAATTTATCTCCTATCTCATCCCACTATTCTCATCATCTGCTTGTTAATTGTGTCGCATCTTACTCTGCGAGGGTGAATAATCCATTAACCATTAAGGAAACCAAGTGACGTTAAGAAACAATGGAAGCGTGTTGCTTCGAGTTTGACCTGTTAACGGGATGCATAGAGTGCTGCAGTGCGACTGTTCCCCCAGAAAAAAAAAAGAATTGTTAATATCCGTAAATATTCCGGTTTCCATTTGTTCCCTTGGTGTACACATTTGTATAGAACAGTCGGTATTTTCTGTGCGTAATTCATTTTGTTGTACTATCATTAATTTTACATCTACACAGAGTATACAGTCCTTTTTTGTTGGCGGAATTTATGTACTGTAGAAACGTGTATTAGCCCTCATTGGAATGAACTGCCGTGTAACAAGAAACGGTGAGGTGTTGCGGAAACTTACGAATAATGCGACAATATTTCGCTATACATACAGGGTGTACAGTTTTACGTTCGGCTGATTTGCGTAGCTGACGCGGCACCCTTCTCGCATAGGCACGTCTCAGTAGCCGCTAATTCACAGACCAGTTTCCGCTCTACTTTAACTTGCCTTGTTTTATAGAAGAGCTTCGAAAATATGACCCTCTGCTTCTAAATATGCCGCACATCATGAGAATATGTTTTCATACACACATAGAAGCTCCTGTACGGGAATGGTGTAAAGTTTTCCAAAGATTGCGGGTTGTTTACATACACTTTTTGTTTCGGCATTCGCGACAAGTGAAACTCAACAAGGATTTAAATCGTGTGATCTTCGAGGCAACCGCCCTGGACAGATGACCCATTCCCCAAACACTGCACTTAAAACATCCAGAGAATCTTCCCAGTGTTTTCCCTTGCAGTATCTTATCGGTCAGTTGATCGAAGAAGGGTGGCAGAATTAATCTCACATAACTTTCGGAATTTAACTTTTCGTCAAGAAATACGGGACTGTTCTCCCTCTGCGCACTAATTGCACAACAAAGCCCAACTTTTATACTATGCAATAGCATGGCATGAGCAGCACGAGTATTTTTTGTGCTCCAGTATATGTTATTCTGGCTGTTTATGTAACCACGCAAAGTGAACCACGCCTCGTTAAATAAAATGTAAGTTATATGTCAAAAAAACCATTGAATGTCGTTTTCTGAATGAAAAGCTGTGTTATGGCATTCTGGAAGCAAAAGGACTTTGTACAACTGTAGTTTTGTGAGGCTCTAACTTGAGCAACTGTGTGCCATCGTGAGCTGTACGTTTTGCCAACCCACACTGAAGACTCACCAGACGTATCGACTTTTACTGACTTACTTCTACTCAACAAGGTTCTGTTTAGTTAGAACATGACTTTTTCAAGATTTCTTTTTGTCCAGAATCAATCCCGTAGAAATGAATTTTGCTACGAAATTATAAATCATTCCTACGAAACTTTCTACGGCATTTCCTCCTTTGACGAACGGTGTACGGAGGTGTTGTATATGAATAATTTTTGTTTTGACTCTGTATTTCTTTTTTGAACACCATATTTCACAACCAAGGTGTAGGTGGATGGGCAATATTAAAATGGATCTTAGAGAGATAGGATGTGATGAGATGAGATGGATTGGATTGATCTGGCTCAGGATGGGGACTGGTGGAGGGCTCTTGTGAACACGGTAATGAACCTTCGCGTTCCATAAAATGTTGAGCTGAGCTCCATGACTAAGTCAATATTTCACAACACTGCTACGTGTATTTATGCGTACCTCAAGGACAACTACGTGGTAGCCTTGCTAAACATCAGGAATATGGAGATAAGCCAGCAAGCATTGGACGACTAAGCAACGGCTCAGCAACCAGCACTGGACGGGCATGAGAGAACGAATTTCTAGCCAGCCGGTCTGAAGATAACTGTATTGTAATTCCCTGTATCAATATCTCAGAGCAGAATTGCATAACCATAGTTGTTTGATTGTGAACTGCAGTGAAAGACTCTAAATTGCTAAGCAATTGTCTTCACAGAATGATTGTTAACAGGAACTGTAATACGATTTACAGTGAATACGGATCGAAGGAAAAATGCATAATAAGGAGATTCATAATTTATCCACATCGTCAGATATCGCCAGGGTGGTAGTCATGTGGGGTGAAATAGGCGGAATACTGAGTACAAGGGGTGTGAAACAACTGGAGGGAAGAGACGCAATCAACACGGGGAAGGTTGTGCGAAAATGCATATTGATGTATCAGTGTGTGTGAGCGACTGTCGTAGATTGGAATGGTTAAAGATAAGGTCCTTCGAATGAAACTTCCGGTCCTATTAAAGGGGTGAGGGGATATTGTTAACTACCTGAGCTCCTGTCGACTTCATTAGGATTGCTGGTATTATATTGATCTGACTAAATGCCATCATCACAGGCTAAAGGCTTTATTTTGGCCATGTTATCAGATTCCTAGGTCTGAAATTCTTTTCACTTTCTTATGAATATTCCATATGACCTAAATAGTCTTGGTTGAAATATAATTTTAATTCCGCTAGAGAGAGAGAGAGAGAGAGAGAGAGTACATATGTTCTCTCACATGCATATGCAGCTAATTTCAGAATATTATAGTCAGGAATAATACATCCATTTACACCACCATCCACACATCCTGTCTGCCATCTGGCGAGGAAAGTATTGACCCAATATGTTTGCATTTTCCGCTGTCGTGTGAATACCGGAAGTGTGCTGAAAATAGGATCTGGTAACTTTTAATAATGCAACGACCCACGTCGCTGTTGATGGTGACGAAACTTTCAACGTATTTTAGGCTAACATTAAAAAATAATATCCTTACTTGTCTTTCCTACGTTGGGTTTTCTCTGTGGCTTCGTGTTTTTCTGATATGATTGAAGCATATCGTTCGAAGGAAGTCGGCTCACTTTCGGCAGAATGGGTCTGCTCTTACAGTTGGAGAATATGGAAATGACTTGCATATCACAAGCACTACTTTGCGAAGACAATTTCTTTTGTCCCTCCACACGAATGCTATATGTTCCTGAAGACATCGTCCACGAAATCAAATCGAGTGACAGCCGATTTTCTATTTCTTTTTTCTCTCTCTCTCTCTCTCTCTCTCCGCTTTACCAATATAAATTCATTGCTATATATCTTCCATTTTTCTCTTTGCTAAGACAAAATCGCACGGAAAGAGAGGATGAGTCCCGTCTCTTTCCTCACAGACAAATGCGGATCTGATCCCTCCTATGAACACACCCCCATTATCGTTGGGTCGAGTGCTGGATCATGCAGCGGGTTTGATTTCAGAAGAGCACGTTTCTGGAGCAGGGGATAATGAAGCTTGGAGTCTGGCGCCTTGTCTGTGGAAATTAAAAACTCGACGAGTGATTTTTGTTTTGTTTTTTATTCTGAGAAATATTTAGTGGGCGCTCTCTTAACGGAAATTATACGCAGTGAACGTACAGTAGTTAGGTCATGTCCGTCAGTTCTCATCCTCAACATTTCGAGTTAATTTCAATGACATTTGTTTAAACGTCGCTTAATAGTGTAAGAATTTCAAGCACCAGTAACATCGAACCATCTCTCTAACTTGCATTCAGAGACGGGAGCCATTTACTTCCAGAATAATGTTATTTTATAACCCGATGGAACTGTGTCAAAATTATTAACGTCGTCCAGTGTGATTGATAACTGGTTTTCTCCTTTTTAATCTTTCATCCTTTACATGTTTCGGTCGGAGCGACCTACCTTCTTCACAAGGACATAGCAATATATGCGGAAACTACTATTACAATGCCAGTGGTCTTTATCAATGCATACAGACGCTATTATTACAATATCATAAACATAACATATTATTCTTAACATTACTGCGAGGAGCGTGAATTTGTTAAAACATTTATAAATTATTATAATGAGTATATTTACAAGTATGGTTTTAAAAACTGTTAAAATCTAGAACCATTTTGGTTCGTCCCCTTTATACTGCTTCTCTTTAAAGAGACGACGTTAATAATCTTGTATACTATTGCTAGTGTGACGGACCAGGATGAACCAAGTCAAATTTATCGATGAAACTGGGTTTGGAATTTTATCCAGAAGTTTGCATCATATAAATACAATTAAAGTTGATTGGTGTAGAGTGAAATTGATCCAGATTTGAAGCTCCCAACCCTAATTCGTTCACCGCTGCAACCCATTTGGAGGTGGTGGTGCCCATTAGACAGCACCAATACGAAATGCTCCGCCATGGAGGTGCCGGGAATATAGTAAAGCAGCTTGCCTCTCGCATCTCGCGTGATCCGTCGCCAGTGAATGGGTAACGTCGTGTTTTTTTTATTGCTAGTGGGGTGGGACTAAGTCCCTTGTACTGCGGCCACTTCTGGGTAACGTCGTGTTGGTTGCCCTGCTACATCTCACGCGAAGCTAATCAACTTCACTGCACGGGGAATACTCTACATCCGATTCAAGGCCTGTTTTAAACTGTGGAAGATGGAAAGTTTATGGAATCATGAAGTACGACAATTTTCTGCCCTTTTTCCTTGTCGAACTGATGCTTTATATGTGTTTCGATTTTGTTTTCTACCGTGTATCCCGTCGCCCGTCGCTGTACCGACTGCGCTATCCCGGTTTCCCTCAGTTTTACTTTTTTTTTATAAATTTGATTTCTTTCATTCTGGTCCGTCACACTAACAATTATAGGATATAATTGTATGTATTTTAAATCAAAACACCTATTGTGATGGTAGTTTCCAGTTTGTAATGATGTTTCCTCTGAAGATGGCCCGTAAGGACCGAAACATGTAAGGGAGATAAGTTTTAACGTAGTAAAAACTTATATGTCACACTGGACGGAGTGGTTTGTATTTATACTTTTTTTTTTAAATTCAAATTGGCAGCAAGAAAATCGCCCCATCTTCTTAAATTAATTCCCGGCACTTAGTTTTGGACAAATCTGCCCGATGTTTCATGAAATTATTCCTCTGAAGGATTTCTGAGCAATGCTTAGATAACTAAATAAATCATAACTAGCAATAACTGCATACAGTCTTCAAGGTGACCTTTACAGCTATGCATCGTCACTTTTACTTAGTTTTTGTTCGAATACTCCTTTGGTAATATTCACTTGTGTTACCCCTCATTAACTAATCCATACGAGGTTTGTCAGCCCATAAAGAACCAAACATTTCTTTCGCCTTTATTTATGTTTCGAGCGTGGCTAACCTGTCTCGGTTCAGCATATTCTGTGGTTACAGTAACACTGAGTTGCGTGAGTTAACTGCAAACCTGTGCCTCATAATCCGTGCAATTCTTCGTCGTTACATAGTGTTTCTCTCGTTCTAGAAAGAAGAATGAGGGCATACCATAGGGCATATGAGGGCATAGTAGAATACCATTGATGCGCAAGCGTATGGGGAAATTCTGCGGAACAAACCACCCCTAGGGTCTCAAGATTCTGGTCTACCTAAAACAAGGCCGGCATTTAAACACCTGCAAAGCAAGCATGAAAGCATATATGACGATTTTTCGTACTTCCAATGTAATCGTAAACTCACACTTCTACTGAAACAATTTGCGCGTACAAAGAGACTATAGCTAACGGACAGTAGCTTTGATTACATGCTCTGCACGACCAGTACAAAGTCTGCCGTACTGCAGAGAGCACAGACTGTGTTCTTGTGTTCAAAATTTGAATCAGTTTCAGTTAGGCACGAATTTAGATGTGCGTATGGTGTGAGACCACGTGATGACAAGAACGTTAGAAGACGGTACGAGCAATTTAGAGGGAAAGACAGTGTGGAAGAAAAGACACTGTACTGTGTGGTATAGGAGATATGAAAATGTTCACAGAATTGTTCCGAAGAGCCTACGTCTGAAACCGCACGAACTGCAGGAAGTCCAGAAAGTTAGAGCGCGTGATAAACAGCTTAGTTTTCGGCACTCGTGCGCAAAGATTTTGGAACACTATATAGTAATTTCTTAAGTCATATTTTCTTCACTAATGAGGCCAAATTTCACAGCTCTGGACGTGTCAGTCGGAATAATTATGTCATTTGGGGCAGTAAGCTTCCCAGAGAACATTTGGAACATGAACGGAATATTCCTAAAGTGAACATGTAGTGCGCCCTTATGCTTGAAAGACTAGTCGGTGCGTTTTTCTTTGACGAGGATATCATTACAAGCAGTCCATTGCCAGACATGTTGGCAAATGATGCCCTTCCACAAGCGTAACAACAAAACCTTATTCTTGAACTGGAGTGTGTACCTGTTCCTTTTTTCTCACATTCTCCGTGACTGTTCGAAAGTGAATTCCCATGTCGATGGATGAATATGAGGACCACTTGCATGGCCCCTTCATACCCCTGATCTTACGCCCTTGGACTTTTTCCTTCCGGAATGTATGAAAGACCAGGTGTGCAGCCAGAGAGTGAATACAGTGGATGACCGCGAAGTACGGATCACTGTAGCAATTGCAACTGTTGCAAATGACTTGCTACAACGCGTCCGGCAAAAATGGGCAGTAGAGCTACATATGGCGCTCATTGTGAAGTGTTTGCAAATATTGTTTAAGAAACTGTTTCAGTTGATGAAGAAAACACTGCAAACTGTACCATCATAGCTGCTTTTCTTCCTAACCTACAGGTACCTGAAATCCCGGCTCTGTTTCTGGTAGACTGTGCATAATGTAGGCATATCGTTGGGGTGACCGCCTCTGTGGTCTAGTGGTCAGAGTTCCTGGCTACAGATTGAGAGGTCCCGTGTATGATTCTCGGCGCTACCGGGTTTTCTGAGAAGTAGTGTGTCAGTAACGGGGTTCATTCAGTCTCGTGAGCATAACTGAGAGCTATTTCAAGAAAATAGCGGCTCCGGTCTAGAAGACCAAGATTAACGGCCGTGGGGATCCTTTTCTCTGACCACGCGACACCCTCTATCCGCTAAAGTTGGCAATGACTTCGCCGACAAGCGGCGGTCGCTCGTTCGGTATAGTTCGCTTGCGGACTACAGCCCACGGAGTTTTTTTTTTTTTATATACCGCTGGAGTTAGCACGGAAGGGAAGCGAACGGCAACTGAAAACATGGACTGTAAATGTACTTCTTGATGCCAGTTATCATTTTTTATTACTAGTGGGGTGGAACTAAGTCCCACTGGGACAGGTTTTCGCCGAGTACTTCGGTTTCCCCTGCCAATCTTCATTCCACAAATTGCTCCACAATCACCCTCACCTATCAGCTTGGGCTGGTACAATAGGCCAGAAGTGGCCGTAGTACAAGAGACTTAGTCCCACCCCGCTAACAATAAAAAAATAATAACTGGCATCAAGAAATACATTTACAATCCATGTTTCCAGTTGTCGTTCACTTCCCTTCCGTGCTAACTCCAGCGGTATATAAAGAATCTCCGTGGTCTGTAGTCCGCAAGCGACGGCTTTGTATTTGTTAACTTGCAGGTACTCGTCGTTGCTTGTAGCTCTTAGTTTCTTACAACGTATAAAGCGTGTTATTTTCAGTTTTCCTTGTGCTTAATTAGAAACCGAGACCTTGGATACGTGTGGTAAAGCTTGGGTATAGTTCCACGCAGACTTAACCTTGAAATTAGGTTGGGGTAAGTGTTCAGCTAAAGGTTACATTCCCTTTGCTCTCGAAGAAGGCGACCCACTTGAACCATTCCATCGTATAATAATACATAATTATAAACTTGCTTGGCCGGTCACGGTAGCCGAGCGGTCTAAGCCATGTACTGTCTTCGCTCGCTTGGAAACCGGGATCGTGGGTTCGAATCCCACTCAGGGCATGGATGTTTAGTTTGTGTGTGTGCGTTTTTCTGTGTTTGTGTACAGGTAGAGGCCTTGCGACGAGCTGATCACCCGCTCAAGGAGTCCTACCGAATGTGTAAGATCAAGAAAAACCCGAAGTGAACCGAGAAGTTCATTGAGGTAGGCCTAGGCCCACTGGGGCTGTAGTGCCAAGGAAAGAAAACTTGCTTGAGTATCTGTATTCAGACGAGCATGTCTTAGACAGAGTGCTGTCGCGAGTCTCCTAGAACTCGTTGCATAAGCCTCTCCTATTAACATTCATCAAATATTTCTTCCCGTCCCTTTCTGGGACGAACTCTGTTTCTCTCGTAATAGCCTATGTTCTGCCTACTGTCATTTAAGTAAGAAACATCCTAGGCTCTGCTGCTATTTTAATATATTTGCTGTTAGGTAACTCAGAACAAATTACTATTGTAAATTTATTGAAATGAAACAACATTCTGCATTCTGGTGCAACGCGTAGGCTCAGTAATTAGCGTAGAACATTGTTGAAGTATTCTCGAGGGGTTGATTTTGTTATAGCGCCTAATTGGATCTACAGTCTATTATTATCGGAGTCAGATGGTGCGTACAAAACTTCATTCTATAATTTTCCATGTGTTATTAGTGTGGTACCTGTTGACCTGCAAATCATGGGGTCTGTATTGAAGGAATGGAGTTGAATGGCATGTAGAATAAAACGAACGGGTTCTTACGGATATGATGGAGTGAATTAAGATTTTCTAACCAAAGTGTAACCACTGGACGATAAATCGATGACGAGATGAGGAGGTCCCCTACCCCACTTGGAGGAGATTGCAAATGCTTTCATTGCTTTGGTCAACAAACTTGGAAATGAGAGACCGCTTGAAAGGCTTTGACATAGATGTGAGAATAATATTAAAACGAACATTAAGAAAATAAAATATGAGAATTTTATGTATCCAAATGACTCGAGTTAGGACACTTGGCGCCCTCTTGTGAACACACGTTAGAATTCCACAAAAAGCAAGGAATTTCTTGGATAAATGAGCGACTGTCAGCTTCTCAGATAATACTGCTTTGTGGGGGTGTGGGTTAGTAGGAGCAGTGCCGCAGCTGGAGCTCACGGTAATCCTCAGTTTAAGCCCAGTTAACTCCAATTTAAGAGATTAGTAACACTCGTGTGAATGGGCTAATAAAAATATATTTATGTTTCGAGATTTGTAATGTGTGATGGTTGTTGTAGAGCACTTGAGAACGCACACATGGACCGGCGAGCAATTGAGATGCATTCTGCTACTACATGAGAGTGGTCTGCTGTTAATCACGCATAACAGGCTCCGCCCTATTAATTTGCACTGCGCTGTGGAGTGGCTGATGAGTGGGGGGAGGGAGCGGTGGGATGAGGAACTGCTCCACTTGTGTAAGTTCCGAGCTTGTTTCTAGTGGCCGAATTACTGTGTCGGAATTATCTTTAATCCGCAGTGTGCAGGCAACTGTCAAAACAATCCCGCTGACTTGTAATCAGCGATTTCAACACGAATCCCGTTCAAACCAGTTCGACGCCCGTTCTTATAGTAGCCTATATGTTCTCTCAGTGACTCTTGAAACGGACTTTCAGTAATTAACTTCATTTAGCAGAATCCCTCTTGACAAGTTCATAATCGCCGCCTTTTATTGAACTAGAAAGTTACTTGCCGTGTTCACAACATTCCGCAACTGGGGCCCTCTCATGAGCCAGTTGAATCCAATCCATGTCCTCACAACCTTCTTCTTTGACATCAGTTATAATATCCTACCATTTTCTGTTAAGATTCCGAAGAGGAAATAGCATAAATTCGTGGTTTCAGCCATGCGTGCTATATGTTCCGCCCATGTCACGGTTCTTGTTGTGAGCACGGTAATACTGTGCCACCTGTTACCTGTTAATGCTAATGTATGGAATTGCTTATTAGCATTCTGTTCTGAATCTTGTTGTCTTCTATTGAACTGTAGGAGACTATATCTAGGTGTTTGAGAGCAGTGCTGAGTAAAACATTTCTGTCCTAAGACAGACAAGCAAGTCGAGGATGGAAGAGCTTCATAATCAGGAGCTTCACAATTCGCGTTCTACGCATAATATTATTACGACGATAAAGACGAGGTTGATGTGAGTTGGGCATGTAGCACAATAGAGGAAAGTGAAGCGTTTAGTCGAAATCCCAAGGGGGAGTAAACCATTAGAGAGGCCTCAGGAGTAGATAGCCGGATAGTGTTTAAATGGATGTTGGAGAAATATTGTAAGCGCTGAACTGGATTTATGTCAAGGTTTGAACCCAGTTGCGGGCACTTATACACATAAGACGGTATTTAACTTTGAGGCTCTATGAAATGGGGAGGCGGCGGCTGTTAACCAGCCTATGGGCGCTCAACTTCTGAGAAAGGACCTTGTTAGGATAGTAATCCACGCAAGAACGAACGCAGATGTTCATATGAAGCCGTCGTTGAAATTGTCCGATCTGAATTAAAATTAAAGTGACTCTACAGTTCTTTGTAAAATTCCCCAGTATCGAGTTTAGTCAAAATCGGTTTGTCTCTTCTCAAGATGTTTCGTGCTAACGGGGCTCCCCATAGAGATGCTAACCCGTCTACTGACCACTGTAAGGGAACTATTTGATCACGTTCTGTTGGAACCGGAAACAACCTGGCCCCGCTTACTGATTTTTTCCTTCTTTTGTTTGCTTTGTTTCATTCTCTTTCCTCCTCCCTCTGCATGTGTGTCGTTCGTTTCCATACATTTGTCGTTTACAATCTTTATTCATAACCAGTTAATTCTTTCTATGTTTATATTTGTTTCTCTTTTGTTTGTTCTTTATTACTGGATCACGTGCCACCGTCAGGACAGCAGAGTAAAAGTAGCCCTATATGCATTCGATGTATTTTTTAGAAGTTTGATTGGATATCTCAAGCTGTTGATCAACGTATCACAAGACCGTTAGCTGCACTGGATAATTCAAAATATCAATTATACTCGAGTGAGATTCGATGCTATGTTTCAAACAGTAAAAGACCATAGTGCCATGATATTTGTTTATGATTTTCTTATTTTATTTTATTTGTGATAAAGAATTTTCTTTGCTCTGATTAGTCATTCTGTATAATAAAGATGATTTAAATATGTATTAAGTATCCAAGAATCATGAAATATGCATAGAACTATATTCATATAAAAGTCCTCATTAACTGTTCTAAAACTGAAATTTAATGAACCCTATAATTTTCGTAAGGGCCTCGGCATTTCTATTTTGCTAAAATTGCATAATCATTGATCGTGGGCTGGAATGAATTATTTGTTGTCTTCTTGATGTTGTTAGTCTTTATATCTGAGTTCTTTCTGTATATTTTTTTCCTTGCTACAGCCCAAATTTGGGCCTTGACCTACCTCCATGAAACTGTCCTTTTCACTTCGGTTAACTAGATCTTAGACGTTCAGTAGGACACTTTGGGCGGGTGATCGGCTCGTCGCAAGGCCTCTACCTCTATACAAACACAGAAACGCTACCGTGACTGGGCTCTTTCTATATATAGTAAAAAAAGGCGTCGGTTATAATGCATTGAATACAAATAAATTAATTTACCGAACCAATCCCAAAAATGTATTGATAAGTTAATATGCCACATCCCTTTTGTGCGGGTTTAGCAGGCGCGATCGCTTGGTTAATTGGTTATTGTGTTCCATGGGAGGGGGTGAAAGAGGACAACAGGATTATTTGACCCCAGGTGTAATGCAAAATTCAGGATATAAACGCTTAGCTGCTGGCCTTAATTTTAAACGACGCGGGGGGGGGAGAAACCATCTAAGCAGCAGTTCCGTGCCGACGGTAATTAGTATCGAGAGGAGCTGATAATTAAGGTTGTTTAATTGATGGGAAGGAAGAGAGTGCAAAGAACCCGCAAAACAGGATTAATCCGAAACCTCGGGTTTCGTAACGAAGCGAGCACGTCACGTAGTTATGTGTATCTGCCAATATTTTAACCATTCTAACTTCACAATTACATGTCACTAGTTATAAACACGAATCCTGCCACGCCCGAGGCCCATTGTAACATTATGTACGTCTGACTAATTCGTACAAATGTTTAATTAGGAGGTCTCTATGTAAGAGATCACGTTGGAGATCTAAGAGTCGACTGCATAATAATATTAAAAATGATATTAAATAAATCGTATATCACGATATAGACGGAATTCACTTCACTGAGGATATGCACAAATGGTAGGTTTTATTCAAACAGAAATGACTCTGGGGTTCGGATTCCATGTAAAGGTAAAGCTATCCCTGTAACAGGCCGTGATGGCCCATAGGGTTGTGAGACGTCGAGGATCCCACATTTTCAAGACAGTCGACTCGCAGATGGCAGTGAGGTTGTCAGCTTTACGCGCCGGCCACCTTTTACCCCCCAGGAAGATTCCTGGTACTCATTTCTCTTAGAGGCTGAGTCGACCCTAGGGCCACAGTGCGGCTGAAAGGATTAGGTCAACTGAAAAAAAACATCTCATTGGGGCAAGACCTTCCGACTTGTAGTATAGTGCTTCAGCCAACTACGGTACCACATGCCCCCTCGGATTCCATCTAGGGTTGGGAATTTCTTAACCAACTGAAGGGTCAGGAACCTTCAATAAGGACAGTTCTCCGTTGAAAGTATATTGCGACTGGTTTACTGTGGTGCTTCCTGTTATTGTTGTGAATTACGTATTTCTTCTCTTGCTGCGTCAGCTAATCTTCGCTAGTGAGATGTCAAGCAATGTAGATGTTCGTTCCTGTTAAGCTAATCCGTGAAAGCTACTTGTTGCGCAGCGAGCCGCTCTGATGGATGTATTCTGTTCACGTTACCTCTAATATCGGATTGAGTGAACCTCTGTATTCTGATTAGAGTCTGCTTCGCCTATGTGTGTTAATGGGCTCATTTTTACACGTTCGGCGCGAAACTAATCCCTTTAGCAAGATAACTTGGTGGAAATAATCCAGATTGAACATACTACGGTTATCCCAGGGTGCTTAGAGTCTGGTATTATGCTTCCGTAATGGTGTTTGCTCAGTAGCCTAATACAAGCAAATAGGATGGCACATGCTTCTTTTCATCTGTTCTAGCCATTCGCATTGGTGTCCCGTAGCAAACAGAATTTAACCATCGACTGCCCAACAATGGAGGAAACGAATTTACAGAATTGTAGTTTCATCTTCCCAATTAACTGCATCATTTGATAAGTGATTTTCTAGGTTCCATTACATGTCATTAGTAAAATCATTTACGTTCGTGCCCTCAGTACGGGTTTGTAGCGAAGTTGATGCTTAACATAGACACAGAACTGCTCCCTCTAATGCAGTTTCTATCCTTACATGAGATTGGGATAACTAGGTATTGTTTGCGGTTTTCTACACATCAAGTCTGTAAGTGTTTTATCAGTTTATCTTCATCCCTCTTTATCGATTTCCTAAAATTAATACAGTGCTCTCTAGATGTGCCTTGCTGAACATAATACTTATATATTAAGACCTTCATGCGTGCATCCTTTCCTTGAGGCCCACGATGTACTGCTGTCCTACTTAGTACAGAGAGCGGGCCTGAAGTGGCTGGAGGACTGAGGATGGTACAGTGAGGAGCTTCAGAATATGTTCTCTTCACCAGATAGTATCAAATTAAGGAGGTTGAAATGGCGGGGCATATATAAATAAAAATGCACTCATACAAACTTTTTGTCGGAGAACCTGAGTAGAGGCCTTGGCGTAGGCGGGAGGAAAATATACAAATTGTCTTTACTAAGCAGGATGTGAAGATGTGAACTGAATTGATCTGGCTCAGGATAGGAACCAGTGGTGGGCTCTGTGAACAATA
Source organism: Cryptotermes secundus (assembly GCF_002891405.2). Lineage (NCBI taxonomy): Eukaryota > Metazoa > Arthropoda > Insecta > Blattodea > Kalotermitidae > Cryptotermes > Cryptotermes secundus. The sequence goes on from NW_019727103.1 coordinate 232,701, forward strand.
TTACAAACCTTTTGGTTCCATGGAAGCCGGAAAGTTTGTTGACCAGCTAAGCGACAGAACTCTGGTCCATGGAATTGGTTTCATAGTTACTGGCCGTTGGCTAGGTGACCGGGGTTGTAAGGGGCAGGAATACTAGGGATTGTTTTCTTCTCTCCTGCGTCCAGAACTGCCCTCGGTCCAATCCAGCCTCCTGTCGTGTGGTCATGTGACAGAAAAGGTGAAGGGTGACGCCGAACATTCGTCTCCATGTCCGCATGCTCCATCGTGGTGCTTAGACACGGGTCTCTTTATCATTTATTTCAGATTTGACCTTCATATCCGGAGTTTTATATGTTCATTCGATTAATTTGGACTGTTGAGCGCCGAGTGGTATTGAAGGATGAAGACCTGGGAGCTATGCTGGAGGGAACTACCCTTGCGTGCTCCCAACTTACAGTCCGGAAGGAGCACGGGAGAACCGGGAGAGATCCTGATGAACTGTGAGATGTTCTCCGTTCCGGTCGCGGTTCGAGCCAGAGACATCCCAGATATGGAAGTTGAGCCTAACACCATGATTGCATAAAGTTGTACACTCTAATTAGTGATACGAAGAGAGATTATTTTGAATTCTGATATTAATAATAATATTTGTAAAATTAAAAATAATACCATGTGACGTTGGAAGCTTGATAGTAACTCCTCTGCTTAGCGGCCTCCGTAGTTTAGGGGTAACGTTCCCACCTCATGACTCAAGGTACGCGGGTTCAAACCCGGCGGAGGTCGTGGAATTCTTAAGGGCAGAAAAATTCAGGGAACAAGTCCTCCGGGAGGGACTTTAAGCCGTGGGTCCCGTGTCATAGATTTACGGCACGTAAAAGATCGTCATGTCTCTAGGAGACCTCTGAGCAAAATTAGGCAAAAAGTTTCCAATGCCTCCGGTAGATGGGGAAGTTATCGGGTACTACTGCCAGAAGAGGGCTGACCTCGCTGGCAGAAAGGGGAGATATCGAGCACCAGTACCTTTAGGGTATGGCGACAGTAGAAATTAAAGTGGGACGTACAATAGACTACTAGTCGCGGTGCATGGGGAAACTCACCCCCTCTAATACTGAATAACTGAACTGAATGAACTCCTCTGCTTAAGATATTCCTTGTATTTATGCAAGTTGAATATTTATATCGATAAAAGCCAGCAATTGGGTCCAATCGGAAACTAGTGAAAAATCCTTTAAGATCGTTGTTTCAGCTATGCTGTCATCTTCTTTCAAACCAACATTCTGTGAGCATTTCTTAATAATTATAATAATAAAAAAAACTAAAGCTATCCCTGTAACAGGCCGTGAAGGCCCATGGGGTTGTGAGACGTTGAGGGTCCCACATTATCTAGACCACTGTTTCTTAACCGCGGGGCCGCGGCCCGGTACCGGGCCCTCGTCTATAAAAAAAAGAATTTACCGAGCCGTGGTCTCACAAAGGTTGAGAACCTCTGATCTAGACAGTCGGCTCAAAGATGGCGGTAGGGTTCTCACCCTTACGCGCCGGTCGCCCTTTACTCCCCAGGAAAATTATTTAATTAATTCCTGGTATTCATTTCTGTTAGAGGCTGAGTCGACCCCAGCGCCATAGTGCGGCTGGAAGGATTAGGTCAGTTGAAAAAATCCAGTGACCTCATCGGGACTTGAACCCGCGACCTTCCGGCTTGTTGCATAGTGCCTCAACCAACTACGTTACTGCGTGCCCCTATAATAATTATGAATTAAGAGCTTTGTTTTATCAGTTACAAAATATGTTTGCATTATGTCAATATTAGCTGAGTTTAGACATTCCTGTTTAACATAATATAGTCTTCAGTTGCCCCAGCAGTTCCGTATCAATGCTTCTGTTCGTTTTACTTACAGCTGATTGCGTGATGATGGTGTTAGAGAAACGGACAAAGACAAAGAGGGTTATTATCCACATTTCCCGTTGTGTAGGCTACTGTGTTGAAACATACTGGCCGATGTATAATTCCTCTCTGCCTTTGATGTTTGTTAGCGTTCTCTCTGTTACAGCACATGTCAAAATGTTTTATGTATAGGACACGTACGACACAAATGTTACAAAGTAATTTGCTTACAGTCCGTTTATAGATTTTGATGATATCTGGAGTTCTGTAAGTTGAGTGAAGAATGTTCGCGCACTGTTTGTCAGATGCTGAGCTACTTCAGAAACGACGTGAACACCATCATCCCGTAAAGAGAGGTGTAGCTTCTCTCATCCGACCCGTGATCGTATCACAGCTCTGTCTGGCGGACAAGTGTCTTCATCTCAGTTTAACATCATTTCGTTTCTAAACGAAACGGTCTATACGACACTTTCTTCAGCGTAATTAACACTAACTTATCCAAAATAGCTGTGGGATAAACTGCTTCAGTTACAAGTTTTATAATACAATTTCAAACCTGTCGCCTGGTTTAAATGTTTCCATTGCAGTTGCACCATCGCCTCTGTGGTATAGTGGTCAGAGTTCCTGCCTACGGATTCACAGGTCCCAGGTTCTTTTCCCAACGCTACCAGATTTTCTGAAAAGTAGTGGGTCTGGAACGGGGCCCACTCAGACTCGTGAGGATAACTGAGAAGCTATTTCAAGGAAATACGGGCTCCGGTCTAGAAAAGCGAGATTAACTGCCGTGGGGATTCGTTGCGCTGACCACGCAACACCCTCTATCCGCTAAAGCTGGCACTGACTTCGCCCACAAGCTGCTTTCGCTCGGTCGGTATAGTTCTCTTACGGACTAAAGCCACGGAGTTTTTTTTTATTGCAGTTGCACAGCAGTAGTGCCAGCGTTTCCTGTGAGAGTTTTATGTCATTGAAACGTAACGTTCTTACGTCTTCTATAACCACGAAGTATCGGCTGAGGAATAAGGTTATTTAGCGTACTGGGAAAAGATAATTATATATAATGTCTTGGATTACATGTGGAAGGTTGCGATCGAGTCCTGCTTGAAGGTAATTTCAAAGAATTTAAATGTCCGGACTTGGGAAATCTCTCAGGATAACTGGACTCCAACAGAAGTACAGACTCCGGACATCCGTGCTTTCTTTGATGATGTGGATAAAGAATGACTTAAGAAGCGGCTCCAAAGAACAGTCAAAACTGTGTTATGAGAAATTAACGTAGTGATGTGGTTACCTTACTCTGATCATCAGGTGAGCTGTGCTTGCGGAGAATAAGTTTCTGGTAGGATCACCCACGGTAGACGGGTCAACAAGCAGGAGCCAGGCGAAGTGTGGCCCCAGCTTCTTCAGTTTCACCCCGTAAGATAGTATACGGTAGTAAACCTACCGACATATGCCGCATGAGAGAAGACTTGACACCTGTCGTCAAGGAGGCGAATGTTTTCGGCGGACCGTAGAGCCGAAAGTAAGTAACTAAGTAAGGAAGTAAGGAAGTGCTGTGGAACAGCTTCAGGTATTTCGTTTTGGAGTTTAGGTTCTCTCAGCGTTGACTTTGGGTTGTAATGCCATGCTGTTAGGAGGAACATAGCTCTTCCATATTCAGGGTCGATGAGTAATCAAGGCAAGAAATCATAAGCAGCGACATGCTGAGCGAGTTACAGGAGTACTGTAACGTCTTCACCTTCAGGGTCGAAGAATAGGAGAAGCAGACTGAGCTTGACGCCTCTTCTGCCGTTTTCTTGATCGACTTACACTTCGGCCTGGAAGGAGAAGACGATATGTTCCTCCGAAACGTCTCTATTTCTCCGAAATACACGCCGTTCCTCCTCAAAGACTGCCCTTTTAAAATATTTCGTGTTATTTTCCTTAGTCTCTACAGTTTAATTTTTTGATAAACCTGAAATATCGAAACTTTCTCACCGTCGGCTCTGGATAGCGATGAGTGCTGATCTTCATGCTCCGTCCTCTTTACCTCTGGGACAATCCATCTACTTATTGTTTGTGTTAAAAGTTTCTGCAGTGTAGTCTGGTTTGCCTCAGCATTTTCTAGGATTCTGATTTGTAACCTTTTCATGTCGTGGTTCCCCTTTCATCTTTTACAATCCCCAACACCTTCCCGACCGGATAGAAAAAAAAATGGGGGGAGCTGAGAAATAGGCCTGCGTACACATTTATGTGTACACGCACACGATTTTAATCGCAAAACCTGAGGGGAATAGACCATTTCCGAAACGTTGGCGAATGTAAGGGCAATGCTAAGACAATCCTTGAAAATGCGGGATGTGAAGGTTGGACTAGCTTCATCTGACTGAGGCTGTAGCCCAGTGGCGAGCTCATGTGTAGCCCAGTTGTGAGCTCGTGTATAGCCCAGTGGCGAACTCGTGTATAGCCCAGTGGCGAGCTCATGTGTAGCCCAGAGGCGAGCTCATGTGTAGCCCAGTGGTGAGCTCATATTTAGCCCATTGACGAGCTCATTTATGGCCCAGTGGCGAACTCATGTGTAGCCCAGTGGCAAGCTCGTGTAGGTTCAGAAACGGGACCATATTTTGGCTGACTGAGCGGCTACCGTCGTCTCAAGTAGAATCTCGGTGCGTGGAATCAGTGCTCAGTTTTGTGACCACTGCTTCAGCTGCAGAAGTTACGTAACTCCGAAAGGGTTCATGGTACGGTGCTGGATCTGCAGCATAATGACCCTGTCGCTGTTTATCGTCCGCAGTTGATAAAATACTGTTAAGCGAACTAAGCAAGAATTTCATAGATCTACTCTGTAGTATATGTCTTACAAGTAGGTCTTCACTTCCTAATTAATTAACTTGTTGCGTAATTTTTTCAGAATATCTTTCCGCCATATCGCGGATAGTTAACAATGATTGTATTTGACTCCGAACTCCGTGGTCTATAGACCGTAAGCGAACTATACCGACCGAGCGACCGCCGCTTGTCGGCGAAGTTAGTGCCAACCCTTGCGTATAGAGGGTGTCACGTGGTTAGCGCAACGAATCCCCACGGCCGTTAATCTCGGGTTTTTAGACCGGAGCCCATATTTCCTTGAAATAACTCCTCAGTTATCCTCACGAGACTGAGTGGACTGCCTTCCAGACCAACTACTTGTCAGAAAATCTGGTAGCGTCGGAAATCGAACCCGGGACCTCTGTTTCTGTAGGCAGGAACTCTGACCACTGTACTACAGACGCGGTCTTGAATTTGACTAGTAATTGTATTTTTGTGGGAGGATGTGATGTAGAGGGTCCATTCTGCTTTTCTGACTTCCTAATATTGACATGTTCTGTACTTGTTTGCATAGTGTCAAAATGGATATGTTGTTATAGTACATGTCTCCCTGTCTCTTCTGTAATATGCAATGTTGCCTATACTGTGTTGTGTGCTAAAGAGAAATTTACGCAATGGGCACGTCTGTGTAAAGCTCTGTATAAAATAAACAAACTTTCGAAATGGCTATCTGATGAACAGTCTCTTTCATATTTACTTTGTCATCAGTGGCTCTAAAAATGTGCTAAATTGATTACAGTATTAATTGCGTTTATCCGATAATGCATTGGGACATGGGCTTATGGAGGGCCCCAGTTTTTATAAACTACAGGCACTACAGCCCCAGTGGGCCTAGGCCTACCTCAATAAACTTCTCCGTTCACTTCGGTTTTTCTAGATCTTACACATACGGTAGGACTCCTTGGGCGAGTGATCAGCTCGTCGCAAGGCCTCTGCCTGTAGACAGACACAGAAAAACGCACACAAACATCCATGCCCTGAGTGGGATTCGAACCCACGATCCCGGCTTCCGAGTGAAGACAGTGCATGCCTTAGACCGCTCGGCTACCATGACCGGCTTCTGTAATATTTACTGCACATAATTCTTCCGTAATAATATTTCAGGGATTAACGAAAAAAGAAGATCAAATAAGCAGTTTTCTGACGTAACATATTGATTTGGGATGAATTTCCGGGTTAATTTTTTCACAGAAGAGCGCATTTTGGGGATATATGAAATTGTCGCTCACTTAAATTAGCCGTAATTGGTCATTTCATTTCTGAATAGCATTTACTGATCAATTTTCAGAAAATGACAAAAATAAATATTCACCTTCAGCTTTTACGAATTAGACCTTCCGGAGTGTTCCATTTGAGAATTATCTCCTGAAATTTTATGTCTTAGAAATACTTTTTTTTCTTATTTTTTGCTAGTGGGGTGGGACTAAGTCCCTTCAACTGCGGCCACTTCTGGCCTATTGTACTAGCCCCAGATGATAGGTGACGGTGATTGTGGACTAATTGGTGGAATGAAGATTGGCAGGGGAAACCGAAGTACTCGGAGAAAACCTGCCCCAGCGCCACTTTCTCTACCACAAATCCCACTTGACCATACCCGGGATCGAACCCGGGCCGCCGCGGTGGGAAGCCAGCGACTAACAGCTTGAGCTATGGCTCGGCCTTTTAAATACTTGGTAGGTTTCCTTGGAAGAGACATGACCCATCGGAAGGCGTCTTCCTACACAGGAATTCATATTTTGGCGTGCCGCCTAAAAGCCGGGAGTCACAGCGAGCATCCATTGCTATAGAACGGCTTGTTAAAACACGTGGCCGGGGCATCAAGCCGGAATAGCGGATCCAGACAAGGAATTATCCATTTTGCTAGGCAAATGTTCATGCACGTTTCCGAGACAGTGCATGTATAGCAGATCTTTACGACGGAAGTTAAAACCAGAAATAGTACAGTTCCCACTTCAACGAATGCACTAGCTACTGGTGTATGGAACACGCGAAACTGAACCCTTGAACAAGATGTCATCTAGACCGTCCGACCATCAGTTATAACAGACCAGAGCAGAGGAGAGAGATCAGAGAACAGAACAAGCGAATGGATCAGACTAGTCAGGTTCCATCGTCTGGAAAACGTTATTTCCGGGTGATTGTAATTACAAATGTAAACAACGTATACAATAAACAGCTTCGTCTAATCCGGAACCCATTAATTTCTCTTCGTGTAACCAGGAGACGTGACAATATTATTTTCCAAGTTTTATGAGACATTAATCTTAGGCTCTAGGCCTTCCGTTATCTCTCATAGACGTTAAGCGATTTTGTTATGTGAGCAGTGTTCTTAAATAAACGTGTTTATGAAGGAAGAAGGCTCGTGTACCTCTTGTTTTGTATAGGTGTGAAACGTGGTCTGTCATTGTGACTGAACAAAGTGGATTGAGAGTGTTCGACGGCGAAGCGCCGAGGAGAATATTTCGACCTAAGACTGAGGAAGCAGTAGGGTGGAGAAGTTTTATATTAATTTATACATGACAACCCATGGCGGCTCGGGTTCGATCCCGGGTCTGATCAAGTGGGATTTGTGGTGGACAAAGTGGCGCTGGGCGGGTTTTCTCCAAGTACTTCGGTTTCCCCTGCCGATCTTCATCCACAAAATTCTCCATCGTCATAATCACCCACTCAGTGGCCGCCGTGCCGAGTGGACCCAGTTGGACTCCACCCCCACTAAGCGAATTAATTTGTACTTGCGAGCAGTGGACGATGTTGCAACACGAAGGTTGCATCTGAAGCTCGGGATAATATTCAGCAGTGAAATACAAAATGAAACCGCTGTCTGGAATAACAGCTATCGCGGTGAGACTGAACGCTGAGTTCATACATGTCGACATACAGTTGTGTTGCATTGCATAATAAAATAACTTGGAGATAAATAGCGCGTAGTTCACATAACTGGTAGCACACAATTTGCAGGCTCCTACTTCGAGTGTCTGCACTGTAGCTTCCGACACAGTGCTCGTCCAGCTGCTGGATATGAAATGTTCTGTGGTGTGCTGCCGCGCAGTGACGTGATTATACCAAATTTCGTCGAAATAGAAGTGTAAGGCATACACAGCATCAGATGGACAGATGTGATGTTAGACCTGCATTTCCGTATAGATGAAACACGTCAGTCTGTTACAACGGATTTTCTGTTGCTTGCATTTTGTCGAGGCAGTATTCTTTGATAATTCGAATGGAACATTTCTATTTCATAATAAAACAAGTCTGAGTTTGGTTCTCCTGTCGGGAAACAAAAGAAGGAAATTGAGAGGGAAGAAAGGGAGATTTTAACGATCTTGTGATTACAGTTCTAGGAGCGAGTTAATTGGGTTTTCAGTTTATACAAAGTAATCGAGTTAAGGAGACAGTACCTCCCTTGAAGACACACAAATTTATGTCCTTTAAGTTATCTTCTAGCACTGGGCAGTGTTCCATCTATTCTGAGAGATATTGTTGTTAAATGATAGTGAATAACTTTGAAGAAAATTAAGTTAATAAACTTTCTAAACTGACGCGTAACTACAATGCCCGGTCTTGAACAATACCTCTACGAAATAAAGAGTCGAATGAATTACTCGTGGAATCGGATAAGGGTTTACAAATTCTTCTTGAACTTTTGTAAATTGATTGTAGCTGTTTATTATGGGAGGGAAATTATAAGTTGGTCCAACGGAAACGTTAATACCAAAGATGTCAGGAAGTGTATCAAGTGACTGACTCCTTGTGCAGACGATAAATCGACATAAATACGTACAACTTGCAGCAATTTTTATTCTTGTTTGTAGTTGACTTTACCCTGAAGTAAAGAGTGGTAAAGTGCATAAATATCATCATGAGTGGCGGCATTGTTAGAGTAGAAAGTTCAGCTTTGCTCTCCGGCCGGTTTGCATTTGAAATGAGCTTCACTTAGTCAACACGTGAGTCCATTTCAGGACGCTTTAGGCATGGTTCAGGCAGCTGAGTTTCCATGGTCCTACATGCAGATGGGATGAAGACCAAGTCTGCAAGCACCACAGAGAATGCAACTGGATGCTCGTCACACTCGCTACAGCAGTAGTAAACGTGAAATCACATCGTATGCTTGTACACATAATTTGTAAATGTTCTTGACATCTTAGTGGACATCTCATGCAATTTGTAGTATTATCATACTTTCCTAAAGTAGGCTTATGCGGTCTCCATGCTGTCTGTATGTCTAATATGCCACCTATCAACTTTTGAATGCCTGAATCAATTTTTATGAAACACGGTATGTATGTCATGGCAACTGAGCTCATCGCTACGGCCTACAAATCCTTCCGTCAGTTCGCGTCTCTATGTGTATCCCTCCTGTCGTTGCTAGGCAACTGTTGGGTTGAGTGTATGCCTACTTTCGGTGCTAGGCAACGGCGACAATAGAAGAATTGTCGGATGTTGTTTGTTGCGACCCGCGTCTAATCAAAAGAGACTCTGTCGGTGTGTGTATTCCCCTGTCGTTGCCAAGTAACAACTGTGCAAATACGTACCCACTTCAACGAAAAACAATAGGCGTCGTTTTCTAAGTGGTCCGTGTCATATTAAGGGAAAGGAGGCGGTTAGTTCGTTCCTGAACTTCTTGTTTATGATTAGTGTTTTAAGATGTGAAACTTGAATATTGCATTGCAGATTTGAGAAATGTTGCTGGATTGTAATAAACACCTTGACATATGCAGCTGTATTGGTTCTGTGAACTTATTCATCTTAACGTATTTTCAAGAACGTAACATTCTCCAATACGGAGTCGCTACAGACCCTTCTGGTTTCAGAGAAAAACTGGGTACTGTGAGGTCTTGCTGCAGGCCCTCCACAGCACATTCACTGTTACGGAGAGACTTCACTTTCTCAAATAAAATTCCCAGAATCCATGGATGCAGATATATGTATGTAGATCTCTTGAGTGTGCGGCCTCTTCCATATATTGTTAAGATTGCAGAACGAGGGGAACTGAACTAAGAAAGAGAGGACAGAATATATCGTTACCATGACCTCTAACAAAGCTGTGAACTAGGTGAATGGAGCAGAGTTCATCTTGAGCAACTGATAGTCGCGTAGCTTGTGTGAAACACGGTGGTTGCTTTGCAGAGGAGCCCGCCACTTGAACAAATGAGACAGATCTAAGTCCCTTCGCCGACACTTCGTTACGTACTTGTTTGTTTACGTTGAAAGTTAGTTAGTTATTGGAGAGGGTGGGTTTCCCCATGCACTTAGACCTGTATTGGTCCATTGTGCTTCCCTCTACGATTTCTACCAGTCTCTATATCCTACCGGTACTGGTGCTTACCATCAGTCCCGCCCAGCCAGCGAGACCGGCTCTACTAGCTGAGAGGTATCTATAATGCTTCCCCCTTAAAAATTCGACGACCTCCGCCGGGTATTTGAACCCGCGTACTACGAGTCATGAGGTGGAAACGTTACCTCTAGACTACGGAGGCCGCTTACGTTGAAAGTTAGTTGACCTTTCCATTTCTTGTCGGCTGTTCACGGCCGCTTGTCCCAAAGTCTACTGTATATGTAGAGGCCGTATTCTCCGTACCTAACTTGAGGACTAGCCGTACCCTCCCAAGAAGAGATGTTCCGAAAGGCACGTAGACATTACCACAGGGACACGTGTACACTAATAAAGAAAAATTACGTTACCACAGAATTAGTTCGTACACTCTGTCTTTATTTCTATGGCTCTACAGCCCTTCGGGCCTTGGCCGCTTTTTCAGTTTCTTAATCCTATACACAGTCGGTAGGACTCCTTGGACGGGGGATCAGTCCGTGGCAAGGCCGCTACCTACACACACAACAACACAAACACAGAAACGCACACAGACATCCATGCCTCGAGTGGGATTCGAACCCACGATACCAGTATTCGAGCTGGCGAAGACGGTTCATGCGTTGGACCACGCGGCCACTGCATTCGTTCAGGTTGTGTAATACTTAGTAGTATTTATTCCATGAATAAACCGCGAGAAAATATTTCTGTCGCCTACTTGCAGACGGCAAAAACAGACGAAACGCAAGACCTATTTATAGGCAAATTTAGAAGACTTTTCTAGAGACAGACAGTCGGCGCCTCCCTTTCTGTGCCGTCGTTATTTGCGATGCACTAGACGTTTAAATGTGTTCTGACAACTGCATTGGCTTTTTCAGCCTGTAATTTAATGACAGATTTGCATGAGGAGCCAAGTGAGGTGGTTTGTGATTCTTGAATACACTGGCGTTCCGTGTTTGATTGTTCGGGGTTTGTTTAATTAGCGGTGAGTGAGTGACGTCATCACGCATGACGTGACCACAGTGAACTGCGTCTTGTTGGTTTCCTGGCCGCGGGCGCGGGAATGACAAATGTTCCACCACATCAACTGGAATCTTTGGGGCTGAGAGTAATTCTTGTTTGCCCTCTGAGGATAGATACTTCGCACATCTATCTGGGTCATGTTGTAACTCCCGTTTCCCTGTCCTATGTCAAAATATCATCTAAAATAATTATATACTTTTGCCACCTGTTTTGTATGGGCGTGAAGCTTCTTCCCTCGCCCTAAGGGAAGACCGTAGTACTGAAAAGAAGCGAGATAAAATACAATGGGGCGGAGAAAATAACAAAGTTAAGGTAAAATTGTCCCTGTGCTTAACTAATTAAGCACTACGCCATGAAGACGTATGGAAGAGTGGACGTATAGATCCACGTTTTCTTGACCTCGGCACTAGTTGGAAGTGAGTGGTCAGCTTCACGCCCCGGCTGCTTTTCTCCCGGGGAAAGAACCCCCAGTACCCATTGGATAGGAGATTGGTTGGGCCCCGGATTCGGTCTGGACGACATAAAGAAGTGAAAAATCTTGACCTTACTGGGACTCGAACTCCGACCCGTCTTTCTTCCAGCCCTTAGCCAGTCACTATACATACTGCGCTATCCCGGTTCTTGAAAATTAGAACACGGGAACGATACATTATGATAATAAAATTGAGGAGGATGATTTCGGCGGGACGTGTAGTACGCACGAGGGTTCCGTTCGCAGTTGTATTCGGAAAACGGGCACTTGTGACCACGGTTATGGACCTTTGGGCTGATTAAAAGATGGGTAGTTCTTAGGTAGCCAGGCTGGAGACTGCTGCATGGTGTTAGAGACGGACTGTAGCCATTTTAAAGCACTGCCAATCATTTTCTGTAGATCTGTTCGTAATTTTGTATCTTCCTTCCTGCGCCATGTGTTTTCAGCGTGTAATCTATTGCACTAAGGCCATATAGTTGCGATGTTCCCTTGTGGATGCACCTGATAATGTCAAGAATTGTTTTTTCGGTAAATGAAATATATTTTCTGTTCTAACCTAACCTAACGTATAATTCATAGGATTTGGGCGACAAAGAGTAATATATTATGGGGTAAAACGCCATATAGCCCGTTGAAAATCAACCGACTTTTCGGAGTAACATATTGTCTCTATCTTCATGGTCGAAAGATACCAGCGTGAAAGCAGGTGGCAAATGTCCCAGAAAATAGTACGCTTCGATGTATAATTTCATTACATCTGTTCGAGTGACACTTGTACAGGTATTACCTGTTTTTCTGTTATTGTGGTACCATTAAGTAACCCTCGGGTAGCAGAAGCACAAAACACAAAGTCACTATGAAGAATTCCGTCTTCTGGGATGTGGAGCCGTGTTATGTGAACCAACGTTTCGGAGAACGTATCGCCTTCATCTTCAGGGTAGAAAAATCCGCGAGCGAGGAACCAGCGTGATCAGGTGGTTGCAGTCTGCAGTCACCTGCTCACAAAGCCGCTAACACCGAAGTCCGCCATCAGCCATGGTCGTGGGTCAGTTCCAGCCACTTTCAATCACCACAATGTAACTTTATAATATCCAGGCATGTCTTCATTCTACAGGAAAGATTGTAAGAGGTTACCCCACCAAAACTGACTCATTCTTTGTCTCTACTAGCTGTCATTATAATCTGCTGTATGTCACTATCCTAACAGTAATACTGGCGCTATGTAAATCACAGAATTGCTCATTGTGCAGTATTGTTAGCTTCAAATATTTTTTTCTGAACACTTTTTTTTTTTCAGATATTTGGAATTCTACCTACGTTCAATCCCCCGGAGTATGTTCACATAATCATAGTCTTCTTGAGGTTTTGTTTTCTGTTTGAGGGTGTGAATTGTACAGTAGCAATATTTTGTCTTCATGTATCCTCAGGTTTCAGCAATTGAGAATTTCTCGATTAAATTGTAACGTAGATGGCCAGAGCGTTGCCAAGCAACGGCTCGGTAAACTAATTTCAACAATAGACTGTTTTCTGTGGGGTCCGCACCGCGACTGTTGCTATACAGTGATTTGATAAACATGTTTCAATAATGTGAGACGGTGTTTTCCCTGGAGTCAATGCAAAACAGTTATCTTAAAAGCAAACGGCGCCATGGTTCAGTTCGGAGTTCTCGGTAGAAGATAACCACGGAAAGTTCGTCAACTTGTGAAGACTTAAAATGTGTTTAGAAGGCTTCATTCATGTTTACTACTTGAAGTGTGCGATTGAGACTGCTATAGTTCCTGCGGTATAGTTGTGGTACCAGCAGACGACCAGTGTGTGTGTAAATCAGCGATAGCTCTGTATTTGACTGTAATTAAGAGAGATTTTAACCGACGTGCCAATAAATCCAATCATCCGAAATAGAACCCGTTAATTTCGTCGCGCGTACCATCCTACACGTGACAGTATGAATAATTATCAATTTTTTAATAAAGAAAACTCTGACTTTAAGATACCGAGTCGGTTTTCTTTTTCCTTGGCACTACAGCCGCAGTGGGCCTAGGCCTACCTCAATGAACTCCTCCGTTCACTTCGGTATTTCTAGATCTTACACATTCAGTAGGACTCCTTGGGCGGGTGATCAGCTCGTCGCAAGGCCTCTACCTGTACACAAACACAGAAAAACGCACACACACAAACTAAACATCCATGCCCTGAGTGAGATTAGAACCCACGATCCCCGTTTCCAAGCGAGCTTTGTGTAGATCTCCAACATAGCTTGTAAATTATTCGAGAAAAGTGACATTTCCACGATTTATGTAGCGTTTAACTACGAACAGAAACAAACCTTACAGTCCTTTGGTTTCATGAAAACAGTCAGACTGGAACACTTAATACAGACCGCTGTTCCCATTCATCTCCGCAATGCTTGTCTTTTTTTTTTTTTTTTTTTTTTTTTTTTTTTTTNGTCTTCGTTTAGTCGAGTCTATCGTTAGTGCGTGGCGCCATGATCGCCTAGCAATTTGTTGCATAGAGTGGGGGACGCAAAAACTGAAGTCTATGGCAAATATGCGGGACACTTGGCCCACCAGATTTCCTCTTGATTCCACCAACTTGGCTCCGTATTGCGCCTTTTTAACTTCCTAGTCTAAAAACCTGAGTAGCTGAAATATACGAAACGGAACAGGGTGGAGGTTTGAATATCTTGGCAACGTTGCTATTACAGTCGTTGAAGCAAACACACCCCCTTTCAGTGTAACCTCGCTTTTTCTCGTTTCGTTCCTCTGCAGGCCATTATGGCGACAGTGCTGCTACTACAGGTCACGTTGCGTTTGTCTGTCACGCGATTCTATTCGTAGGCGAGGCTCTGATTTTAGCCCATCGGACACATTCTGTATTTTTGTAACTTGGAATTCGGCGGTTCTGTAAAAATATATACCTACTTCTCAGGCTTATTGTTTTGCCGTGGGCTGGGATATCTTAAACAGTAATTTGACTGGCTACAAAATGAACGCCTGGGGTTCAATTCTCCTCGGGGAAGAATATTTATTTTCGCCACTATGTCCAGAGGTCGGCAGGGCATGCAGCACGAATGGGGGAGAAGAGAGTTGCATATAGGATGTTGGTGGGGAAACCAGAAGGAAAGATACCACTGGGAAGACCAAGACGTAGGTGGGTGGACAATATCAAAATGGGTCTTAGAGAGATAGGATGGGATGGTATGGATTGGTCTGGCTCAGGATAGGGACCAGTGGAGGTCTCTTGTGAACACGGTAATGAACCTTCGGGTTCCATAAAATGCTGGGAAGTTCTTGAGTAGCTGCAGAATTGGCGGCGTCTCGAGAATGGCTCAGCTCCATGAGTGACTAAGTCCAGGTCAGCTCCCAGATCCGCCCAGCGTTTCATCTCACAGGTAGCAGGTAGCAAAGCGACCGGAGTGTGAAGCTGAAACTGATCTTCATCCATTGCGTGTTGAATGTCGTGTGTAGTCCTGTATTTAAGCATCCTGTTGCATTACTGTATCGAATACTGTGTATTGTACTACAGAGTCCGTCAACAGTGCAACAGATTGATCCTTCTTTCTTTCACTTTCACATTCGACACAACTTTTTCGGCCCTAAATGGCCATCCTCCGGTGTGTTACTATGGTAAAACTGCTACACTGCGCTAATATTGTCCATTGGTTGCATATGCGACTGCACACTTCATGGTTTAAAACGACATACTCGATGTCAGTTGGTATGTTCTAAAAATAGTACACGCTGTAGTTAGCTTAATTTACATCAATAAAATGTATTAAAATTCCTTTAAATTTTGTAAAATTCTTATTACATCTCACAAGGGACGTCGCCCATTTGTTTTGATCTGTATCCTTTACTTCAGATGTTTTTTTGCAGCAGCCCGTTGTTGTGTTAGTCCGCAATCTGTAATTTTGTCCCTTGATTATGCGTGGAGTTGTCTTCGCTTGTGTGCAGCTCTGTGGAAAGGGAACTTGTTCCACATGCTGTGCTGCGACCGCTGCTAGGGAGAGGCCAAGGCTGCCAGGAGTTCCAGACGCCATGTTTCAAGGTTCCCCTGATAAGGAGCAGAGTATGAAATGTCTCTCTCGTAACTTCTGCTTCTACATGGAGCGAAGTCCTTCTTGAGATTCTGATGGTCGCTTAGTTGCTCAAGAAACCTTCCTCTCTTTTAATTTTATTAGTGTCTTTACGAGTGTCCAAAAACATAAAAAGCAGAATATAAAAACTATAATTTTGCCTGTGGTTCTGTAAAGGCCTCTGACATTAAGGAAAGAACATGGACTGAGGGTGTTGAGGAGAATATTTGGACCGAAGAGAGATGAAGTGACAGGAGGCTGGGGAAAACTGCACCATGAGGACCTTCAGAACTTGTACTCTTCTCCAAGTATAATTAGAATTATCAAGTCAAGGAGGATGAAGTGGGCAGGGCATGTAGCACGAATGGAGAGAAGAGGAATGCATATAGGCTGTTGTGTGGGAAAACCAGAAGGAAGGAAACCACTGGGAAGACCAAGTCGTAAGTGGTTGGACAATATTAAAATGGTTGTCGGAGAGATAGAATGGGATGTTATGGACTGGATTGATGTGGTTCAGGATAGGGACCAGTGGAAGGCTCTTGTGAACACAGTAATGAACCTTCGGGTTCCATAAAATGATGGGAAATTCTTGAGTAGCTGCAGAATTGGCGGCTCTTCCAGGAGGGCTCAACTCCATGAGTGAGTAAGTAAGTAAGTAAGTCCCTTTACACGATACCCATCCTGCACCATATCCTCAGCCAATTCATTACAGTTTCCATCTTTACATACAATTTCTTCAACATCCATTTAATGCAACTCCTCCATCTACTACTGGGTCTCACGTGTGGCTACTTAGCTTACGATTTTCCAACTGGAAAAGGTATATGCATTTCTCATCTCTCCAATGTATGTTGGCCATGCTGTACCCACGGCGGTGGCCCGGGTCCGAACCCAGGGCAGGCCAGTGGGATTTGTGGTGGACAAAGAGGTACTGGGGCATGTTTTCTCCCAGTACTTAGATTTTCCATGCAGATTGTCATTCAACCAAGCGCACCATATTCACCTATCATCCGGCGCTGTTACAGCAGGCCTAGGCTGACGTACTGAGAGGACTCACTCTCATCCCACCACACAAAATAAAAAAAAATAATACGTGTCCCGTTCATCTTATACTCCGTCACGTGGTCGCGAAGGATACAAATAATTTAACTCCTCCTCAAGCAGTTTTTTGCACCCTCCTGTTACTTCCTGTTCCCTACTTCTAATATTCTTCTCAGCACTTAGTTCTCAGACACCTTGGTTTCATATCTCCCTGTAGGGCGACAGGATATTATAAATCGATGCGTAGTAGTGTTTTAAAGGAAATTCTATTAAAGTTGTGTACAGCGCATGCGTATACATACCAGTCCGATCGTGGTACAGTATGTAGACCCCACTTACAATGTATGTTGGTCCCCATTCTACTTAAATTGAATTTAAAATACAGTTGTGAAATAATGGGTTTTATGTGGCTCGTAGTTGTTTCCAGTTCCCAGTCGGAGAATTTCGTGCCATTGTCATGAAGCGTGTTCGTGTTTCATTTTATAGCTGTTACATGTTTGAGGTCATTAGCGTCAAATATGCGCTCCGTGCTACTCTGCATCGCGACATGTTCCTGTGTGTTTGGGCTGCGCGCTCCACGCCTTCTTTCGATAGTCTCTATGCAAGTCTCCTCGCCTTCTTATATCTCGTAGTTTATTTGATATCTTCTTTCCAGCTACGTGTATATGTACACATATATATTTTAGTTTCTTGAGGTGGAGTGAGACTGAGTCCACTTGTTACGCCGGCCACTAACTGGCCTATTGTACCAGCTCCGGATGACAGATGATGAATGTGGAGCAGTTGGTGGTACGAGAATTGGCAGGGGAAACCGAAGTTCTGGGAGAAAACCTGCCCCAGTGTCACTTTGTCCACCACAAATCCCACATGACCTGAACTGGGAGCGAACTCGGGCTTCTGCTGTTGGAAACCGGCCACTATCCGCCTGAGCTATGGCGCGACCCTAACTACATATAAGTATGTTACTTTAGTTCGAATGGGCTGGTAATTCTTTGTATTTTAATTAGAAAATGTTAGAAGGAAAGAGTAGTGGCATGTTTTAAAATGGAATCTCAGGGTTTTTGAGGAGTAATTAAGGAAGGTCAGGAATGCCCACAGTCAGGATAGTCAGAGTCAGTCACAGTACCCGGATGTTCCCCCGTCCTGACCGAGGGTGCGTGGGAAGTCCTCAGGTTGTGCATGCAGAAGACGGCTTGTAGTCACGGCGAGTAGCTGCGGTTGCACTGAATAGTCACTACAAGGAGGTGATTCAACAGATTTACAGGCTGGGCGGGCGATCGCAGTGGCGGCTCAGTCTAAGCCATGAATCGTTTTTGCTCGCTCGAACACTGGGATCGTGGGTTCGAATCCCCCTTGAGGCATGGATGTCTGCGTTTATTCTATTTTCTATTTTGACCTGTTTCAGCAGCGACCTTGTGACTGACTGACCCCTCGTCCAACGAGTCCTACTGTCTAAGATTAAGGAACTGAAGTGAAACGAAGTGTTTCACGGATGCCCTAAGGTCCAAGTGGCAGCAACAGGAGCAAAGATAAATAAGTAGGTAGGTAGGTACATATGGACGGACGGACGGACGGACAGACTCATAGATAGACGGGATGAACGTAGGGCTGTACATTTCCGCAAAAGAATAATCATCATCAGTAATCTGTCAGACGACAGGTCCACAGTCTCTTCCAACACAGTTCCTCAACTTTATGCGATCTAGAGCTTTCTCCTTCAAATGACTGTATCCTCTTCTGTCCCCAAGGTCATCCAGTATCTTCTTACGTCTTCTTCCTCGTCTTCTGGTCACTTCTATCCGCCCCTCTATCTTTCCTTCAATAACTTCTTTTAGAAGGCAGTTTCTGCGTAAAACATGACCAATCCAATTAGCCTTCCGTTTTCTTATTTCATGTAGGATATTCCTCTGCTCACTGACTCTAATTAACACTGTTCTAATTAATACTGTTGTGAAATATCACAGAGGGCCTCGAACTTTGACACGGCTTAAAAAACATAGAATGGACATGAATTTTGGAAGGACGGATAATACTTGAATTGATCTTCAAGAAATATGATGCCATGATATGCCTCTGGATAGGGTTATATTATATGATTTCGTGTTTCGGGTTTAGTAAAATTATGTGATTTTCTCACCAAATGAATGACTTTGTTTCTCGACATGGCATCGGCTGCACAGTTCAAGTTTAATTGGCACCTTATCGTTACACGAGTACGTGTAATATACAAGCAATGCCCTCTCTTTGCTTCTTCTGTACGCCTGAGAGTAGACTTCGAACTTAACGCACATGCGCAGAAAATGCTGAAACGTTCTTTTAATCAGCAGTAATAAAACATGTCGCATCCTCGTAATAAGCACTCCACATAACTCTAATGGCGGCATTTCTTATTTATTTCGAAATATCATTCCGTAATCTGAACAGTCATTTATGTAACTGCAACTAACATAAAAAAAGAATTCATTCAGTAAATGAACGTAGAATGAATTTTAATTTCCTCGGAGATCGAAATTCACAGAGCCGAATGTGCCGGTTTGCATGCTTTGTAAGAAATGTAATTTATAAGTAGCAATAAGCAATGTTGCAGGGCGTTCGTGAGCTTTGCTATAAAGACCCGACTAGCTGCATTCAGCTCCGTCTGGAATCTCGTCTGTGTGAAAAAGATCCGCTTAATAAAGCCGTAAATCAAACATATGACCGTAAAGCGTTTGTAAAATAAGGAAGAGATTCACTGTGATTAATGTTTAATAGCGCTACAGTAATGAAGAGACAGACGCGTTACGAGAGACTTCACAGAGACTGTTTTCTACAGCATGCAGGCTGTAAGAACAGTTGCAACTGTTCACACGGGATATCATTTTCTGGGAAATGTTACGTTCGAGTTGTGTTTTGTGTCTCTGTTCAGTGAACGCTGCCGGCGAAACCATGACACTTGCTGCAATTGGCTGTTTGATAAGACTATCGTAATGTATATCGTTTTCTTCGGGGCTCTGACACCGTATAGTCTGGCTGGTGATGATGGACGTTTTGGAGAATTTGCTGCAGCCGTTATTGCAGAAAATTATCTTCTGAACTTTGGTAATCATCTACCGGACTACATTGTGCCATAACCAAAGGACCATAATCATCATCTTCCCGCTGTGGAGATCTCAGATCTCAACGGCGAAATGTTCCCGGATTTTATATCGAGAATCGAAGTTGTCACGACGGCGAATATTTGAAATTCTGACCTTCTGAAGTTTGTCACCTTCTGTTCTTGTAAGTGGTTACCGACGTTTCGGAGAAACCTGCTATCTCCATGCTCTGCCCTGAAGATGAATGTAGGGTTTCCTTCGAACTCCTTGGTACACATACTGCCTGTCTGAATAAGATATGTTAGTATGCACAGTCCCGCATGTAGCAAGCTGTGCGCCTTCCCCTGCTTCACCTCCCAT
This sequence comes from Cryptotermes secundus, assembly GCF_002891405.2. Lineage (NCBI taxonomy): Eukaryota > Metazoa > Arthropoda > Insecta > Blattodea > Kalotermitidae > Cryptotermes > Cryptotermes secundus. The sequence goes on from NW_019727103.1 coordinate 252,762, forward strand.
CTCCCATCTAACAGTGTTACTTCTGAGTGGGGGGGGGTTGGATAATCTGTTTTCTTTTCCCGATAAGGGAGGAGTATTTTTCTCTTCACCCCCACGTCCTCTTCTGCCAGTCTGTGTATTCAGTGCCTACTTCGGGCGCCTTTCGTGGTGGTGACGCGACAAGCTGGTCATTCACCTCCATCTACTGCCTGTTCCAAGAATTCGTGGAGCCTTACCTCCACTGACCCACACGTCTTATATAAATCCCTGTTTCAGAATAGGTACAAATGTACCTTTTTACATGCCATCACTTAATAATATAATTTTTCTGGTTGTAACTTTTACCTCTTATGTGTCTCTCTCTGTCTATGGCTCTGCAGTCATTTGTTTGACCTTGGCCGCTTTTTCAGTTTCTTAATTCTATACACAGTCGGTAGGACTCCTTGGACGGGGGATCAGCCCGTCGCAAGGCCGTTAGCTACATGCAAAATAAACGCACACAGACATATATGCCTTGAGTGGGATTCGAACCCACGATCCCAGCGTTCGAACGAATGAAGACAGTTCATGCGCCTCTGCGGTCACTGTGATCGGCGACTTGGTTTTTCTAGGAGGTCTTAATTTTTGTTCGGCCCGTATTTGTGTAATGTGTGCTTGTCATTAACTCCTGGAGGATTATGTTTTACTTAACGACGTTGTTTCAACTGTCATCTTGTTATATAGCCTGAAATATGATACGGGGCTAATTAATTGATGTGTACTTATGGATTTGTAACGAAGCGGTATCCTTAGGTTCGCCTTAACAGACAATATTCAGTCGATATGGACGATGACCAATCCGAAATTCAAGGCAAGTACCTCCCGAAAGCAAGTGCAGTATTGCCACTGTGGCAACTGCACGCTCACTGTCGGGAAATCTCTGCCTTCTGCATGGAGTTGAGATAAACTGACAGTTTAAATCTTCTCGCAACTTATCGCTTCTGCAACCTCGAATATCTGATACCGTGCTCGTAACACTTCGACTCTGATGCACCCATGTCAGGCTTCAAATGCGACCCTTTCTCTTCGCTTGTCATTCCCCACTGCCCCCAGTTAGGGTCCTCGTCCTTTGGGGCCTAAATTCATCACTAACAAGACGTCACGACCCTCATGCCAAATCTTCTGAATTACTTACTCATTTTGGGCCGCGCCGTAGCTCAAGCGGTTGGTCGCTGGCTTCCCACCGCGGCGACCCGGCTTCGATCCCGGGTCTGGTCAAGTGGGATTTGTGGTGGACAAAGTGGCGCTGGGGCAGGTTTTCTCCGAGTACTTCTGTTTCCCCTGCCAATCTTCATTCCACCAATTGCTCCACAATCACCCTCACCTATCATCTGGGGCTGGTACAGTAGGCCAGAAGTTGCCGCAGCACAAGGGACTCGGTCCCACCCCACCAGCAATAAAAATTCTGCAGCTACTCAAGAATTTCCCAGCACTTTATGGAACCCTAAGGTTCATTACCGTCACAAGAGCCCTCCACTGGTCCTTATCCTGAGCCAGATCAACCCAATCCGTACCATTCCATTCTATCTCTCTGAGATCCATTTTAATATTGTCCACCCACCTACTCCTTGGTCTTGCCAGTGGTCTCTTTCCCACCAATATCCTACTATGCATTCCTCTTCTCCAACATTCTTGCTACATGGTTTGCCCATCTCATCCTCCTCGCCTTGATCATTCTAATTATACTTGGAGACGAGTACAAGTTATGAAGCTCCTCATTATGCAGTTTTCTCCAACCTCCTGTCATTTCATCTCTCTTTGGTCCAAATATTCTCCTCAGCAACCTTATGAATTCTTCGCAGAGTAAAATATGTATGAAAAACTTAGGGTTATCCTTGTTGAATTTGAGGTCCTCACAGCGGTGGGTTTGAAGGTCTATAACGCCATGCAGTCGGTGGGCCCCTGCCGACAATACGGCGAAACGTATTGCCTACTTCTTCAGGGCCACAGAATGCGCCAAGCAAGAGATGAGCTTGAAGCAGTCATCAATAGGAGCTCTGCTTTCACTGGACTTCACGACATCTGATCCCAGATGATCGACCGCTTCGTTTGATTGTTCTTTTCTGTCCTACTGATGGCACAAGCGGTACTCATTTTGATGGTGTTTTTTGGTGGGGAGGCACTTCTGTGGGATGAAGTCTGAGACTCTGAGAATTGTAAAGCCCATACCTAACCTGACTGTACTTGTCTGCCGCGGCTATTGTGTTAGCAGTCGGATGCGACAAATCGAGTAAAAAGTCCGAAGATTCTATTCGATCCTGAATGAATTTATTGATGTGTTTGGGGCATAAAAGATGTAACTCTTAGCAAATGTCGATTGATTTAGAAATGCACATGGAATTTTTCTGTGCAAAGTTAATGTGAAAATACGTGTTTATATAGAAAAAAATGTTCTTCGAACAGATTATAAAAAATTGCACAAATTACGTTTCGGTAAATTTATTAGCTACAGCCCGGACGACCGTGTTCGGTTCCCGGTAATTGCAGAATTTGCTTATTTTCTTCGCTATGTCCAAATCGGCTGAGGGTTTTTTCAACCTCACTTCCTGTTAGTTGATTCCGGTCGTTTCAGTCTTCGCTTATTTAACGACACGTTAAGTTGACTCTGTTCTATAGCGCCGGTTGGCAAGAATATTCGGCAAAGAACCGGAATGTACGTCGTAGGAAACGCTGACAAAAGGTAAAGTTGTCCCTCTGCTTAACTAATTAAGCACTACGCCGCGACGGCGTGTGATACTCGGTACTAGTTGGAGGTGAGTGTTCAGCTTCACACCGCTGCCGCTTTACCTCCGAGGAAATAGCCCCGGTACCCACTGGATAGGAGGTTAGGTGGACCCCAGTACCGTTCTGGACGACGGGAGAAATAAAGAGTTCTTGACCCTACCGGGACTCGAACTCCGAACCATCGTTCGTCCAGCCCGTAGCCAGTCGCTATACCAACTACGCTATCCTGGCTCCCCAGGAAGCGATGGTAGCTTATTGTAATAGACTGTCCTGGAGTTTAACTGGAGAGACTGAGGAATGCTGCGAAAGACTTTGATCAGAATGGCCCTTCTCCGGACCGAGATTAAAACGTCGGACCTCCCGAATATAAAGCGGGAGTGACGGTCACGTGATCACGATGTTTGAGGCTATCCAGTTCGTTTTTCTTTCCGGACTTCAGAACCATCGGAGCGTGAAGTTGTTCATAATCCAACGTGGAGTCGACTCATCTGTTAGCCTTCAGGGCTTGGTGCCTATTATCAATTATAATTTTACGTTTCGAGTTGTACTGATTTCCAACAAGTTTCCTCTATTATTATTATTATTGTCACGTGTTTATGGCTGCGTGACTAATAATAACGGGGTTTTGGATTGGATGATTGGATTTAATGATGACTCCGTTACAGTCACTCGTAATCACGATAACTCGCAATAAATGACTGCCTCGGGCTCGCTCCATTCTGACTGGACTGCTCTGTCTCTATTCTGCTCTGAACGGCTTCTTGTATGGGGGCACGCGGTAGCGCAATTGGTTGAGGCACTATGCTAGAAGCCGGAAGGTCGCCGGTTCAAGTCCCGATGAGGTAATTGGATTTTTTCTATTTACCTAATCCTTCCAGCCGCACTATGGTCCTGCGTTCGACTCAGCCTCTAACAGAAATGAGTTCCAGGAATATTCTTGGGGGTAAAGGGCGGCAGGCGCGTAGGGATGACAAACCTTGCCACCATCTATGAGTCGATTTTCTAGAAAATGTGGGAACCTCAACATCTCACAACCCTATGGGCCTCCACGGCCTCTTACAGGGATAGCTTTATTATTACTTTTTTTTACGGCCTCTTGTATAGCATATCGGTGTTCCCTAACTAGTTAGCTTCGAATAATCTATCACTACAGACACGTGTTTTTCAACGCGTTTCCTAGCGTGGGTCTGCACGTCACATTATGATTCGTGGGGTGAGGTGAGACATTTCATCTGATACGCTGTCCACTAATGGGCCTGTGGTACCAGCCCAGGTTCGTTGTTGATTACGGAACATAAGGTGGGATGAGAATTTGTGGGGGATACCAAAATACTCAGAAAAAAGAACTCTTTCAGTTTCACTTCGTCCACCACTGTTCCCCCTGGGACCGAACCCGGGCCGTTGCGATGGCAATCCGGCGACTAGGCTTCTGACCTGTGACACGTGGAGCTACTCCCTTTTTGCATCAAGTTTCTGCACAGTCTGGATGAACACGTGTGATACTCTAGCTTGACTATGATGGAACTCACATCCCCCGGAATTGGATCCCTCAACTGCGACAGAACAAAAGCTGTCCGGTGGCAGGGACACACAATGCCAGTCGAGAAAAACTCTTTCTCATCTTTCACTTCAGCTGAAATAAATCGTATCGGCTTTCTTGTTCCTGAGGCTTCCAATCCCCTTCACATCTTGCAGCGGAAACGCTAGTCTTCCACGTCATTCGTTATCTTGTTTTTAATTAGGGGCACCGTGTGGGATAAAGAAGTGCTTTGTTACAGTCATCTGTTGGCTCTGAACTGGAATATTAATATTCTGGGTTTTGCGAAAGCACAGATTATTTGGCTTATATCTAATAGCAAGGCCTATTGCTGGATACCCAAATTTCATATTCGTTTCTGGGACCGAACTCTCTCATTGCTGAATACAGCATTGTCATATACATTTGAAGGTCCATTGTTGCAAGTCATTTATATGGTTACCTAGGTCCTTCACGATTTTTACGATTTGCTGAAAAGTTGCCGCCCTTTTATTGAGGGAAATTTGCAGTTAAATAATTTGGCACAGAATAAAATATCTTTAATGAATGTCAGAAGAAATGTTTCAGTTACAGTGTTTCTCTCTCTCTCTCCCTCCTCTCGCTCCAACGTTGGATCACAGAGCTGATTTCTCAGTTTCATTTATCATTTTTACAGACGGTAGAACTCCTTGGACGGGTGATCAGGTAATCACAAGGCCTCTACCTAAACTCAGAACAACACAAACATTAAACAAAAGTATACACACACCGAACATACATGCTTTGTGTGGGATTCGAATCCACGATCCCGGCTTTCGAGTGAGCGAAGACAGTACAAGGCTTAGACCGCTCGGCTACCGTGACCGGCTAGTTACAGTGATCTTCAAATTGAATATTTATATTACCATTATGAATCTGTTAATGTCAATTTATGCGTATTTATATTAATTATTCAGGTTTGACTTGCTTGGAACGAGTTTATAAAAGTTAAAGTGTATTCTTTTTGCATCTGATATTTTGTTTCCATGCATGAGCTTACATGACTTAGGCGATGAACTTTTGTACCTAAACGTTCATTAATAACATTTCCCTATCGTCCAGCCATTGCAGTACAACATGTAATATGGGAGCTGATTTCTGTGGTGCAACGGGAAAAATGTCAAGACAACAGTTTTCCAAAGTGAGACAAGTGCTTCGCGAAACTTCCCTTACGAGGAGAAAGTTGAAATTGAATTATGTCATTAAACCACAAAACTTTACATTCAGTGACACAAGGAAATGATGAGTTAAGCAGTACACTGTATGGAAGTCTAAATTGTTCTTTCCCAGGAAAATGATGTTAATGACATGTCGCTGTATCCCGTAACACCCAAATCTATGGCAAGTAAACTGGAAACTGGGCCATTTTGCAGGAACCTGTTACTGCGATATTTGCGCATATTACCCCTTACTGTCGTTGATTCGAAATTGCAGATAATGATGTCTTAGTTTCCACCCGAAAGTTTCAACCAGAAGGAGAAATTTTCGGAAATAATTATAGTTATTTACCGTTTCGGAAGGATATACAATTTCCTCTTAGGATGAGAGATGTTCTTTTTGTAATTTTCCCAACCCCAGGATCCATGCCCTATTAATTTCCTGCTTCATATTAATTTGGTAGAGAGGGAAACAGTCGTTATATTACCCCTGTCGCTGCTGTGTCTTCCCGTGAGCTGGCTGCATCGCCTCAATATTCTGGAAATGTAGGGCTGAGTTCCAAAGTGTCCATGTTCAGTAGACTGGTAATAGCAGAGTATCTTGTTCCTTGGTGGATATTGCAAGCATCTTGTCAGGTATACTTAATTTCATACACGTGTAATTTTCGCAACGCGTAACACGTCTCTGTAGCCCAGTATTCAGGCTTCGGAACAAAGTCAGGTACCGAACGAGGCTATTGTTTGTACATCTTTTAGTCAGAGCGTGCCTTCCCACAAGAGTGCCAATGCAGCTCCGACAGGATCTGTATTTTTGACAGACGACGGCAGCTTTTGGATTCCGTTTTCAGATACACATTCACGGAGTTATAGTAATTTCTTTTGGGTAAAATTATTTTTATTATTCAACTGATATCGTGTTCGCCGAATTCATTTCGAATGGGATGATGATATTACATCTGATAGATCTACTGAATAGAATTAGACTAGGATTTCTGATACCCACCTTCCTCCACTTTTATTCAATCTGTACATGTATGATAAATCCAATAGGATGTGCTAATTAATATTTATAAAGTACGCCTATAGGATATCAGTGGCCGCGCAGGCTAAGGCCCCCTTGAACAGTGGGGTCGTGGGTTCGAATCCCACTCGAGGCTCGAATGTGTGTCGGCGTTTCTTCTGTGCTTATGTTGGCCTGTGTATGTGGCGGGTCTTGCGACAGATCTTGTCACCTGTCCAAGGAGTCCTTCCAGCTGTCTCTAAGATGCATTGTTCCAGATTAATTCTAATGGAAACAGGCCAGAAGGCCTAATACGAAAGACAGAAGAAGCCTATAGCATCCGGGATAGCTCAGTTTATGTAGCGACTAGCTTAGGGCCCGGACGACTGAGGGTTCAGCATTCGATTCCCGATAGGGTAAGGAGAATTTTTCTCTTCTCCGTAATGTGCTTACTGAACGTTGGTCCCACCCAGCCTCCTGTGCAGTGGGTTCTGGGGTAACATGACAGGGGCGTGAAACTGACCCCTCACTTAGTGCAGAGGTTAAGAATGGCGGAGCTGCACATCAACTCCTCCATACACCTCCATACCACAGTGCTTTACCCTCGCCTTTCACAGTAAGTCGGTCTGCAATGATTAATTTATCTCCTTAATTTAATTTTATCTCCTTAAATATTCCGACTATGATACAGTCGAGAGATATTTTTCCGCGCTGACGCCATGTTTATACAATTGTTGGCGTGTAAACATTGTTTCATGCAAAATTTGTGGACACGTTTATAATCTCCATCCTGATTCCACATGGCTAGCTCAAATGTCTCATCAAGTCTGTGGTGTTGCAGAAAACAGAGTTAAGTCTCCAAACGTCACTATTTAGAGACGAGGACACAAACTCAAATGTTTATGCAGTTATTATATTGTCACGTGTATTAGTGACTTTAGACGTGGGTTTGGCTCGGTGAGTCGATTTATTGGATGTTCACCAGGAGGAACTACAATTGGTTATAACACTTTAAATATTACTGTAAATAACAGTTCGTAACTACGAACAGTGATGACGCCATAAAGGTTACTGTTAACTGCACCACAAACTAGAGACTGTACTTCTGACTTCTTGTGACGCCTTCTTTTTCTAACTTATGCCTTCTTCTGTTTCCGTTTCGATCTCGCTGTAACTCATGACTCAACGAATCCTTTCTCGGTTTTTCCGTCTGGCAAATTGCTCCCCTGTTATAATGTTTCGGCGAACCGTGTAGAAGTCACCTCTTTCAGCGGTACAATTATTGCGTCCTTAGCCGTTACTGTACTTTGAACGATTCTTTTCCGTGGATATGGGCTTTCAACAGTGATTCTGCTTGTGTCAAGGCCCTACTAACCGAAGTCGTTGTGCCGGGAACGTTCTCTGTTAATACTCGTTGCCTAGGAAATCAACATCCGATATGACTCCACTGTTGCAGCTTTCAGGCGTCATGTCACAATATTAAACTCACTGTTGCATTATGTAATTGAGAGTAAGGTATTGTGCTCACAGACATAACATGAATTTGAGTCTTTCACTGAGGAGAATTTTATGATGCACTTACCTCATTTTGACAGATGTTTGGCTGAACACTCTTCTCCATAATACCACAGCAATATGCTCGATGGTCACATGCAAAGTAACGGGCTAGTTTCATGCAACAGGATTCTACTTGTTGAACTGATATATCACTCAGCTGATTAAGACGTTCGCGAGCTGAATGCGGCTACTCAAGAGCGCTCCGGTGGTCTTAGCCTGAGCCACTTTCCATAGAGGACCCACCCTAATATTCCGTATATTTTGTATTAATTTTAATAATACCATCTCTTCTTCATTTATGCCACCCATGCTATATGCTTATTATTATTGTTGTTGCCAACTGATGCCTACAAGCTGAAACGCATTCGGCAGAGGTTTGCGGCCCTCGGATTTAATCGTTTCTTTCCTCGAGTCCATTACAGTTATTCCCTTGCTCTGGAGGAATTAAAATTGCGCACTTACGCATGAGGAGACATCGCCTCGATACGTCCTTTCTTACTCGAGTTTACCTTCGTTCTAATTATGTCCTTGTGGTCTGGAAACTGTTGGTCTCAGAGTTCCTGCTCGGTATATCAAAGACTTTGCAGTTGTTCAATGTCTGCTCGTGCAAAAATTGTCCTTCTGCTAGATGTGCATCAGCTGCTGATGTTGTTTGAAGAGATGTTGTCGTATTCAGTGCCACGAACGTTCTCCCCAAACGATTTTTATAATATGGTATAATTGTTACTGCTATTATTTGCACGAACATAAACTAGAATTGAATTATTATTATTGTTATTATTATTTCTAAATATATATACCTTACATTTCTCAATTTTCAACAGCAGTTTAGATTTGTGATAATGAAATTATTATTTTTATTATTTTGTTTGTTTGCTTCCTTATATACTTTATTTTTCCTCCAATGCTTACCTTTAATTAGTCCTTGACTTTATGTTGTGTTTGTCCGGTACGTAACCACTTTCATCTACACTGTGCTGTCTGTAATAGGCCTTGCGGCTGTTGGCTCAGCACATAAATAATAAATAATTGAATCGGATTATTATTTGCCGACCAGTGATGTGATTATATGCAGGAAAGTGGAGCAGTAGACCATAAAGTACCTCTTTTGTGCTCAGGTTAGGGTGAGTCGGAAATAGCTGTTATGGAGGAATTGTCTCATAGACGCGCAGTCACTCTTTTTTGGGGGTGGAGGCTGTAAATGTAAATATTACATCACAAATATTGCACAGTTGTATAGTGGGGGGGGGAGACTGGGTCATACGAAAATTCATATTACGAAATAAGATAAAAATTCGGTAGAGCATAGGAGCTATCTGTAGAACTACTTGGTCCAGAGAAATGAATATATACCAGTTTAATGGGGAGAAATTTGCATAGTGACAAATGCGTACCGGAAGTGCTGGGAAGTCTGCTGCCAAGAGGATTATCATGCATGGAAAACTACATCACGCCGTTTCCCTGGAGACAGAACGCCGTCGAACTGATCAGGCGAAACTTCACCCGTGTCTCTCCTTTTTATTTAAATGTGATGCGAATGTCGATCCGATCGGTCTATAAGGTTAGGCAGTTAATGTCTCCAAAGACGGGCGGAGTGTATGCTCCCAGTTATGCTCTGCATAGCTGTACTGGTGAGTCGATAGGGGTGAAACCAAAAGGCAACCTTGTTATATTCACACTAGTGGAAATCCACTTGAAATTCAAAGGGACACATTTCTTTCGTATCATCGCCCTTCGCCCCATTTCTCCCTTTACTTTATCCCTTTTATACGTTTATATCGTTCCCAGCGCTGCGGTGAAACTGCGAATTAATGTCCATCTATATCCTTCATGTGGCAGTTTAGGAAGAGGTCCCACTTGTGTAACTACCTGAAAATCATTACCGTGAGAACGACACAGCATGCACATAGTTAGCTGAATGCATTCTTTGTTCCCGTAATACACAGTTTTGATAATATATAATTCATTCATTCATCAGTAATCTGTCAGATGACAGGTCCACAGTCTCTTCCAAAACAGTTCCTCCAATTAATGTGATCTTCTGTTTTGGAAAGAGACTGTCCAGGAAAAGTGATAATGTGGTAGTTTTTCCATTTGCTTTCCACATCGCAGTACAGCAGCCGTTCAAACCACTCTGGTCACGCCTGTTGCTATACGAACTTGAACCATCTCGAGCATCACTTGCTCTGTGCTTCAAGTCGATGCTGATGACGCTGATTCCGGCATCAGTTTTTGGTTTTTGGTGTGTCTCTTCGTCTGATGCCTACCCTTTGACCTGTCCAGCAAGGGAGGCCCTGCCAGTAGCTATGCTACCACTGGTATAGCTATCAGGGTCCTTGGCATACTCAAACCCCCTCACCACGATAAGATGGAGACACCAACAATATATAACAATATAATTACGTCTATTTCAATTCGCACCCCAGCATTTGATATTTTTATCTGTCCTACTTTTGTAGACTTACGGGGCTAATAAAACGACAGATTTTCCTCTGAGTTGGTTCTCGGTCATTGAGGGCGATCTACTGATAAGGACGTTTGGATGTAAGGGAGAATAAATATTAGGAAGATGGCAAGGCAGGGATCTACCAAATTTACAGAATTGAATAGGGTCTGACGATAATATCCGTACTTACCGTGATATGCTGGCCGCACCATAGCTCAAGCGGTTAGTCACTGGTTTCCCACCGCTGCGGCCCGGGTTCGATCCCAGGTCTGGTCAAGTGGGATTTGTGGTGGACAAAGTGGCGCTGGGGCAGGTTTTCTCCGAGTATTTTGGTTTCCCCTGCCAATCTTCATTCCACCAATTGCTCCACAATCACCCTCACCTATCATCTGGGGCTGGTACAGTAGGCCAGAAGTGGCCGCAGTACAAGGGACTTAGTCCCACCCCACTAGCAATAAAAAATACTGTGATGTGCTGGACACTTTGCAATAACATTGATACGTGTATTTGGGTTTCTGTGTTGTGAACTGTTACTGCAAATGATAACCTTCACTCGAGGAGTGGTTTTCCCCCTCTCTTTCCAAACCTGTTCATAGTAACGACAAGTATTTTATAGTTTGACCGTGTACCAATGTGTACATGTGTGAAGTTCATGTAGGAGCAATGACCAACGAAGCACTTTCTTAGGGGCACGTAGGCTCTTAAGCGTTTATTGCACGTACTCTGTGTTCGCGTCTCTAATAAAAAAGCAAGGATGCGCGTTGTATACAAACCCTGATAATTAACTGTTCAGGTTCTTCGGGGCTGAGATGCGTGGAGCTAGATAATTGTGCCTACCTAGTTTCGTCTGATCATTACAGTTCCTAAATCATTTTCTGAGATACAAATATTTGCATTTAGTTAGATCAGTCTGAAACATTCTCTATAGCGACAGCAGTTCTTCCTCTTACTTTTTTTTTCTTGGCACTACAGCCCCAGTGGGCCTAGGCCTACCTCCACGAACTTCTCCGTTCACTTCGGTTTTTCTAGATCTTACACATTCGGTAGGACTCGTTGGGCGGGTGATCAGCTCGTCTCAAGGCCTCTACCTGTAGACAAACACAGAAAAACGCACAGACCCAAACTAAACATCCATACCCTGAGTGGGATTCGAACCCACGATCCCGGTTTCTAAGCGAGCGAAGACAGTACATGCCTTAGACCGCTCGGCTACCGTGACCGGCTCCTCTTACTTTACTGGACGGAATATTTAAGTTCAGTTTAATAGTTATATATTTCTTTCCTCTGTTTTAGTGCTATAGCCAATCCATTACTCTTCAAAAGATTTTCACGGATATTAGATGTTTTGCCGATCACAGTGGCCACGCGGTCCAAGGCATGAACCATCTTCACCATCTCGAACACTGGAATCGTGGGTTCGAATCCCACTCGAGGCATTTATGTCTGTGTGCGTTTATTCTGTTTTTGTGTGTGTACGGCGGCCTTGCGGCGGGCTGATCCCCCGTCAAAGGAATCTAGCGACTGTGTATAAATTACGAAACTGAAAAGGTTGCCAAGGCCCATAAATACATAGAGAGAAATTAGTTTTCCTGTGTTAATGAAGTCACCCTGACACTCTGTGCCCTTGAGTGGTGCCTACGTTTACTGCACTATTTTGAAACCCTATTGCCATAAGGACAGCGGCGTGTTGCAGTCTCTTAATACACTACGCTTCTGTGTTCTGTGTGTGAGATTCGAGGATTTTATTGTTACAGCAGGAATGAAGTTCGGTTCTTCTCCTTTAAACTCTTTTTATCCTGCCTTTATAGGGTGTAAGTGTGATGGATTGTCGATATAACTTCAGTTATACGTTCTCTATATCCTAACCCAATCAGTGGCCCCGTAAAGTCTTGAAATATCCTTTAAGTTAAACTTGACGTCGATATTGGCATTAGTATTGAATTTCCAATAGCTAAACTATCGTCACATTAATGCCTGCCTTCTTCCGCGTTAATCTACCCGCATTCTGGAATAGCTGACTGAAGAATGCCGTCTTTTAGGATGTGGCGCCGTGTAGATATTATGTAAACCGACGTTTCGGAGGAATGTATATCCTCCATCTTCAGGGTATAAAATCCTCGAGCGAGGGAGCAGCGTGAGCAGATGGCTGCAGACTGAGTCACCGCCATGAAAAATTGAAGTCTTGGGAAACAGCAGATGATATCTTAATATGATCTTAAATATTTTTGCAAGAATTTATAGCAAATTATATTTCATTGTAATCGGTTATTTTTCTTCCCCTTTGTTGTTTCTTTTTCTCATTTCTCTCTCTTTCTTTTCATAACATTAAAACGGGATGGCTTATTTGGATAGAAGAGGGACGGGAAGCATGCGCACATGCATCAAGCTTGAACCGACGGCCCTTGACAGTGATTATAGATTTTGTCTGTGTTCACGTGCGGGGCCACTTTAGAAGTTTCGCTCTTAAAACACACGCAAAAGATTGAAGAACTGTACAAAAATGTAGAGCAGCAGATATCTCGTGAAATCCACCTGGCGACACTGGGGCGTTGAGATCGGCTGACAAATTTTTATAGAGACTGTATATATATTTGTTGAGAAGTTTCACGTCTTTTGCGGGGCCGGAAGGAGTCATATTATGGCATTGTGGAAATTATTATTTTAAATACCTCCAGAATCAACAAGGAAACCGACAGCTGTCTAAAGAAAATAATTAATTTTCTCTCCTTATCACATTATTGTGACAAATAAATGCAGATTCTTGCAGTTCCTTACAGATTCTCCAGTATTTGGTGTGACTTAAATTTTGGCGATGCAGTGCTCAAAACAACAGCCGAATATTAATCTCTCATCCATGCTTTTAAATGTGATTTGTTTACTTTCATTAAAGGAATTGTTTGTTCGTATTTATATGTGGACGCAAACACGGAAAGCATCTTCATTTCAGATCCTTTGACTTTCCAGAATTCTGGATCACATACGAGTAAAAAGAAATAGGCGCATTTCACAGATTTCAACTTCTGTTTGAGACATTTGTTACTCTCCAGGTCAGTCAGTTCCATCTGATCACTGTCTGGAGCCTTCACGACATCAAAGGGCAAAGGAGAAGTCAACAGTTGAATTTCGTCTCCTACTTCCTTGAAACTGAAATCGTCTACAAAATTCTTTTTGTACTCTTCCAAGAATGTTACTCTGCTTATCGGTTACGCCTGAGCTCACGTGTTCTTCCTAGATCAATTTAGTTTAACCGGTGACTATTTAGTAAGAAAGAGTTGTTCCTGTGTCTAAGCACCATCTCATGAAACCGTGTAGGGGATGTGAACGTACGAGTACATCTCTCTCTTTGTCAAGGAATGTGACTGAACAAAGGTAATTTCCGCCCACGTTTTGGCCACCTTTATCCTCTCAGAGAACCCGCATATATCCATTTCATTGGAGACTGCGTGGGCCCCGGGGGCACGTGGTAGCGTAGTTGGTTGAGGTACTGTGCTACAAGCCGAAGGTCGCGGCTTCGAGTCCCGATGAGGTGGATTTTTTTTTTCAATTTACCTAATCCATCCAGCCGCACTATGGCCCTGGGATCGACTCAGCTTCTAACAAAAATGAGTACCAGGAATCTTCCTGGAAGGTGAAGGGTGGCCGGCGCCTAAGGCTGACAGTCTTACTGTCATCTACGAGCCGATTGTCTAGAAGATGTGGGAGCCTCAACCTCTCACAACCCTATGGGCTTCCATTGCCTGTTACAGGGATGACTCTACCTTTACCTCTGTGGGCCCAAGGTCCACGGAAATCTGACGTTGTATGACTTGTACCTATTTTCAGCTTCACTTATTGTTACAGTGGGTTGATAGTTTTTCTGGGGATATATCGGATGTCTTAACAAAGTTAGTTATACGTTTAATCTGCGTTCAGTGTGTTCAGTTGGCCCTGTATAATATGCAAGTCTCATCATTGTATAACTTGCTCTCAAAGAGGCAGATGTCACTGGGTCCCGAATGGTAGTTCCAGATGTTTGATGCTGCTGTGAAGATTTTCTGGGAATCCAGTGTGGGAGAAAACTACAAGAACTAGGAATATTTTATTTTGATGCTGCTTCTTTTCTATTTATTCCGTTGGGTATATATATATATATTTTGTTATCTTTTTCATAATACTCATGTTGTAAATCTTTGTTTGCCGATCACGGTAGCCGAGCGGTCTAAGGCATGCACTGTCTTCGCTCGCTCGGAAGCCGAGATCGTGGGTTCGAATCCCACTCAGGGCATGGATGTTTGTGTGCGTTTTCCTGTGTTTGTCTACAGGTAGAGGCCTTGCGACGAGCTGATCACTCGCCCAAGGAGTCCTACCGTATGTGTAAGATCTAGAAAAACCAAAATGGAGTTCATGGAGGTAGGCCTAGGCCCACTGGGGCTGTAATGCCAAGGGGGGAAAAAATCTTTGTTTGGCAAAGAAACTTCTATCATATAAGTATACCCTCTTATTTTTATGGTTATGGTCTGGCTTGTGATGTACTATATTCCTGTCAGTGGCCCTTTCTTCTTACAGTAAAGCGCTGCATGTTTATGTTTTGTTATTGTCATTTGTAATGTATCGTGTCTCTAATTTGTGTTTAGTGTTTACTGTTGGCGGACCTGCTTCACCACATTATGTCTTCTGCGTGTTCAGTTCCCTCTTGTGATGAACATTCTCCTCTAATGTGGTCTGTTGTTTCTGCGTATTTTCGATACTGTTTGGCCTTTTAGAATGTGTTTTTTACTTTCTTGTAGGCCTTTATATTACGTACTTGAACCCTCAACGAAGACGTACATCCTTCTGCGTCTTCACAGATTTTACCTTCTTTGGGCTGCCATTTAAGGGGGACTCTTCAGTCTTGTGTGCCGAAGCAAAAGCTGTACGAGTGTTTGCCGTGCAGTTGTTTGTTCCTCCATGTCTGTATATTTTCTATTTTCTGTGTAGTGTTAAGCGTCTTGTTCGTATATTCTGGTGTTCAGCACAAGAGAACTGGATGCTGCAGCTAGGCTTGTCGACTTATTATTATTATAATTATATGGACATTGTCTTGGAGTGGCATCATGTATTGTCAGGATAAGCTTGTTGTGGCCATTGCTTTGTGGGGTATATTGCCTGATGGATCAGATCCGCAGTTGAATGAATGGAAAGCAATCCCACAGCGAAGCTGCCCGGCCCCCAGGCTAATACTGTGAATGTCACAGCACGTCAAAAACATGCTCTGTGAGCTGCTATTTATCACTCCCACACCCCAGTAGAGGCCAAACGCAGCGTAAAGGAAATTACAAATATACGACTTGGGGACACTGCTGAAAGCATGGAAACACGAACCCTGTCACAGTGGAAGGAGTCGGAAGGTTCAAAGGCGTGGATCACAAAGCAGTTGAAATATTGTGTGCTCAGAAGAGAAGAGACAGATCACTCGAGAGAACTAGGCGTAGATGGGAGGAAAATATTGAACTGAATCTTAAGGAGAGAGAACATGAACATATGGATTTAGATTCAATTGGCTCAGGATAAGGAGCACTAGCAGGTTCTTACGAATATCGTAACGAAACTTCGGGTTACGTACGAGAAGGGGAGTTTCTTAAGCAGTTGAATAGTTATGAGCTACTTCTTATAGTCGGCACGTCCAGGACAGTGGCCTTGTCTCCTCGTAACCCCTTTCTGCTCGTTTCCACATTAACTAAAAAACAGAATTCCGTGGCCTGTCGTTCATAAGCGAACTATACCAACCGAGCGATCGCCGCTTGTCGACGAAGTTAGTGCCAACTTTAGCGGATAGAGGTGTCGCGTGATCAGCTCAGCGGATCTCGACGACCGTCAATTTCGGGTTTCTAAACCGGAACCGCTATTTCCTTAAAATAGCTCCTCAGTTATACTCAGGAGGCTGAGTGGACCCCGTTCCAGACCCATTGCGTCTCAGAAAACCTAGTAGCGCAGAGAATCTCACCCGGGACCTCTGGATATGTAGCTAGGGACTCTGACCACTAGACCCCCAATGGCGGTCCTCGTTTCCTCATTACTGCGACAAAACTTGCGAATTAATAGCAGTTTTCTGGCTGAATGCGAATCATAAAGCGGTTATTGAGTGCTCCTAGTGGACTGTAGAGATTGCATAACGTCGAATGAGATGGGCTGATCGGAAGTGGAAATCAATTCGAAAAGAAGTAGTTAAGGTCCGGTTTATGGTGCTATTTCAATGTTCGCCGATAAGAGATTGGAAGATCTATAAAAAGTGTCGCGAATATTATACTCTGCTCGTTACTTTAACCGGCTTTAGACCTGCAGACTTAGTTGTTTGGTGGGGGGGGAATGCGCATGCCCGTGCGTGTTTTCCAGTATTGTGAATCTCTGCCTAGAGTCTGTTCTCTGAAGCGTAATGTGAGTTTCATAGTCGAAGGCAGGAATGAGATGCGAAGGTTAAACGTCCCTGTGCTTAACTACGATAATTAAACACTGTGCCATGAAGACGTATGGCGGAGTTGATGAATAGATCCACATATTCATGACCTCGGAACTGGACGGAGGTGAATGGTCAGCTTCACGCCACAGTCGCTTTACCTCCGGTACCCATTAAAAATGAGGCTGGGCTGGCCCTAGAACCGATCTGGACGACGTGGGGAAGAAAAAAAATCTTACCACTTCCGGGACTCGAATTTCGACCCTTCCGGTGTCCATTCCATAGCCCTTCGCCCTTTTGAATGCAAAATGTACAGACAATTGCATTAAGTAATAAAGCCCGAATATACGGTAGCATTGTGTTATTACTGGCCTTTTCGTTGGCCGAATCTTCACACGACACCAGAACTACGTACCCTTTCCACAAAACTTGATGAAAGCCCTTCATCAAGTTTTGTGGAAAGGGTACGTAGTTCTGGTGTCGTGTGAAGATTCGGCCAACAGAAGCGCCAGTCATATAAAAGAAGGTAAAGTGATCTCTTGGTTTGATTGATTAAGTACCACGCCATGAAGACATATGGGGAAATGGAGGTATAGCTCCTTCATTCTTAACCTCAGCACTACATAGAAGAGAGTGGTCAGCTTCACACCTCTGCCCGTTTCCCCGGTACACACTGGGAGGTTGGGTGGTCCCCACAGCCAGTCAGGACGTTATGGAGAAGAGAAATGTCTCTTGTCTCTGCCGGGAAACGAACCCCGACTCGATTATCCATCCCGTAGCATAGTCACTATACCGACTGAGCTATCCGGGCTTTTTCTTGATATGATGTAGTTATAAAAGAATATTACAACAGTCCTGAATGGTATTCTTTGCATCTTTTTATTCATTATTATCCAGGAAGAAATTTCTTATACACAGCAGTTATTAATCCATGGCTGTCTCTAACAAATTCCTGCAATTTGAGAGTTATTAAAGTTTTTATGACCCCTCCTTTCATGTGCTACTTGTTATAATTTTTCGACATACAACGTTTCCATGGAGATGAGTTGAGATTGTAATTTTAAGTTTATGAATCAGCACTGCTGTATGTATACCTCTCTGTGAGATTGTTTATAAATGAGTTTTTCTCTGAAGCAAAGCGATGAGTATAATTTATTCCATGTGAAACTATTGTTTGCGAAACAGTCTGTAACATATATTAAAATAAATCGGCTTTGGTATGCATTTTGTTATAGAGGCAGGCCCCTGTTAAAACCCCACATCCACTCTTCTCTTCGATTTCCAGAAACTTTCCAAACCTGTGTCATGTGCGTGACAAATCCAAGTTGTAAAAAGCGGTAATTCCACAGGTAACAACGAACCGGATTAAATTCACTCCCCCCCCCCTCCATGAGCTGAGTTCCTAAAGGACAAAATCAAATTAAGCCTCCTGAAATATTACGTCACTCTATAACTTTCGAACGCTTTAACTAACTCCATGGAACTAAGCCCTTCTTGAGAATCCGTTAGTTGCGTAGCTACTCAAGAATTCTCAAACTTTTATGGAACTCAAACTTTCAATTCCTTGGTCACAAGAGCCAGATGAATCCAGTCCATACCACCCCATCCAATCTAAGGTCAATTTTAATATCCATCCACCTACGTTGTGGTCTTCCTAGTGGTCTCTTTCCTTCTGGCTTCCCCACCAATGTCCTGTATGAAATCATCTTCTCCACAATTACTCTTCTCATCCTCCTAGACTTGATCTTTCTAATTATAATTGGAGAAGAGTACAAGTTATGAAGCTCCTCATTATGCAGTTTTCTCCAGGCTCCTGTCACTTTATCCCTCTTCGGTCCAAATATTCTCCTCAACACCCTGTTCTCAAACACCCTCAGTCTATGTTCCTCCCTTAATGTCAGAGACTAAGTTTCACACCCATACAGAACCACAGGCAAAATCATAGTTTTGTACATCTATAGTTTACGTTATTAGACTGCTGACAAGAAGACGAAAGGTTCGGCATTAGTCGAATTTAGTCTCCTCTTAATTTTATTCTGAATAAAAATTTGATTTGTTATTGTCATTCCCAAATGTCTGAACTGTGCCATATTTTCAAAGGATCTGTCGGCTATCTTTATGTTATGGTTTTGCCCTGCATTTTTGTGAGGAGACAGCGACATACATTTAAATATTCATACACTTCACCTTGTATTAATTAAATTAAATGTATTGCATATATTTAATATTCTTGCCCCAGGACACTGTAACCCTTATTCCCGGCTTCTGTAACTCAAGCACTCAATTCCTAGAATTGTTATCTCGTCTCCTTTGAGCGATTACTCTCCTACGAATTCTGAGATTCCGGATCTGACACGTGTACGAGAGGCTCTCTGTCATCACTGAGGTTGGTCCTAGTTTTCTCAGTCTTTTCATTCGAGTTTTGAAGCACTGCCTCAGATAGACCGTCCGTATCACTTCAAATTCAGGACACGAAATTAGTCTGCCGTATGATGCTGTGTAACACATTCAGTTGGAACATCGTCGGTAAACAAAGCAAGAATAAGACATTTTCATGAACATCACGGACTGTTGACTAGTTCATAACAATTCTGACTTGCATTCAGAAGGTTTTCGTTTCGTATCCCGGCCGGCAAACCGATCATCCTGACTGAGCTTTCTTATGATTTTATTGAAATTTCCCCCCCCCCCATATACATAGTACCCCACATTAGGCCACGCCTGCTTTGTTTCGTAACCTTTCCAATTAATAGCTCAGTTATCACCCTTCCATTCTACGCTTTAGGTCCAATCTGAGCTACGGAAAACATCGTTAAATGAACCATTTGAGAACCACGGACTGAGCTCTTGGCCCGTTCTTGTTGCGTTTCAGTTTATAGAGTTTGTGTAATTTTGCGATTGTGTTTTCAGTTATTTTTCCAAATGCTGTGGGTTTTTATTTTTGTGGTTTTCGCTATTTTATTGGTATCTGTCTGCTGTAGGTTGTATACTGTTATCGTCATTGAGTAATTCTGTGTCCTACGACGAATCCGAGGAAACCAAATTCTCTAGAGATATAGAAATAAGTGTGTTCCATTCGAACCTCCCACATTTTATCAGATCTTAGAATAGAAAGTATGAATGGCAGGAAAATGAAGCTACAGGAAATACAAGAACAACTGAAAAAAATTTATTTGACACACTAATAAACCTCTACCCGAAGTGAACGGTGAAGTTCATGGAGGTGGGCCTAGGCCCACTGGGGCTGTAGTGCCAAGGGAGAAAAAAAAATAAACCTTTACATGGCACCATGGTAGCACCAACAATATCCAATCTGTATTCAATTTCTTGCCATATTCTTTCCAACATGTCCACTGGTACAGCAGCAATCGTTTCACGGATGCGAGCTCGTAAATCTGGGAGGTCATTCACTGGAGGCACGAACACACGGTCCTTCACGTAACCCCAGAGGAAGAAATCGAGCGGAGTGAGGTCTGATGAACGTGGTGGCCACCGAGTTGGTCCGCCACGTCCAATCCAGTGATCTTGGAAGGTGGCATTGAGGGACCTTGGAACATCCAGACCTCAATGTGGGGGGCGGGTCGCCGTCTTATTGGAAGATTATGTTAGGCTGCACATCGGCTACCTGGGGTACAGGAACTGTTATAACATGTCAAGGTATACGCGGCCAGATACTGTAGCTTCACCGGAGAAAAACGGAAATAATTTTTTTTTGTTTTTCTTTCATCTAGTGTTAATTATGATCCATAATTTATCACAATTTGTTCGCTATGATTAATTACAATGTGCGATGTTTGAACGGAACATACTTGTATATTCTTGGACAGTATTCCTATAAAAGAATCAATTTTATATGAACCGTAAGAATCAAATTTATTATCACGCGCAGCATAGATAGAACCCATAGTCTATTGTGCTTTCTATGCTGTTGTACTCCTCGTATGGTAAGATGTATAAGAGAGAAAAAAACAAAGGTCTAGACACTAAACCAAAATATGGCCATGGGTCGCAGTGGGGCTCGATGCCAGGAGTGACTGTGCCGGCAGTAAGCTTCTGCTGTGCTCTGCTCAAGGATTCATTCATTCGTTCGTTAGACGTCGTTCAAGGCAGTGAGAGATTCTTCATAGAGGTTCTTCATACGCCATTAAGAAGGGGTTCAATGTGTGAGCCGTTACAATTAACTATAATTGTAAAGAATTGACAATAATCCCAATCATCAAATCCAGAAACCATTGTTATTCGTCACTCTGAACACGTAATGCGTGGCAATATACAATCCATATATGTATATGGATTTGTTTACTGTTCCGGGAGTTCCCCAGTGTGAGAGAATGAATGTTTACGAACGGGCGAACTATTAACGTAATCTAAATACCGCCGTTCCACATATTTTTCTTAACCGTAGCGTAACTCTTTACTAACCGTAGTAGAGGTGTGTCGAGAACCTCGGGTTGAGAAGTCTGTCAGAGAGATGTAGGACAGCAACTGCACTACAAGTTAAAGGAATGGAGACCCATTTCCTGAAGGCACCGCTGATGAATGGGAGAACACTTTCTAGAAGCCTGCCGTGTATCCCGGTTGAAGACAGAAAGTAAATTAATTAATGAAACAGCGATTTGGCTTCTTGAGAGAAAGGAGACGACACTGAACCCCACTTGCCGAGTGGTGGGGTTTAGATCGTGTGATGCTCACCCGCGGGCCCGCCCCAGTAGAGTACAGCAACACATTTGTTTCCATTTCGCACTGCGGAGGTAGGAGTCAAGTGGAAATAGTGGACAGACAGACGGCCGGGGTACACAGATAGATGACCCACGTGACCTGAGACTTAAGTGTAACTTCTCTCGCCAACTTGATTCATCTACGTCGCGAGGAGCCCGACCCCTTTCTACTCGACATTACGTCAAAGGAAAGTCTGTGATCAGAGCTGTTCTCAGACGCTAGTGCTCGTAAGTGGTGGGGGGCGGGGATCCCTGCGTCTCGATGTGGTTAGGCTTTTACTTCATGTTTGAGGGGCCGGTTCCGAATGGCTATCGGAGAGCGCTATCCTTACATATTTTAAGACAGTACCCACTAATGTGTCTCAAGAAGTCAGGAACGTCAGTAAAACAGCCGGTCTCTTTAGTGTCTAGAATCGAACCAGGAGCCTCTCGATCACGGGATGGGTCGTAATAATTTGGCCCTAATATTCGTTGAGGCATTGCTAAACAGTACAAATCTCTGAATGGCATACATTGTCACTCGCAAGGAGTGGCTGAAGAAAGATGTGGAAGTTATTTTTCCGGATAGTCGATTGCCGCATTTCTAGGTTCACAATACACTGAACGGTATTCATTCATCTGTAATCTGTCAAGACGACAGGTCCACAGTCTCTTCCAAAACAGTTCCTCCACTTAATGCGATCTAGAGCTTTCTCCTTCAAATGAAAATATCCTCTTCTGTCCCCAAGGTCATCCAGAATCTTCTTACATCTTCCTCGTCTTCTGGTCACTTCTATCCGCCCCTCTATCTTTCCTTCAATAACCTTTTAGAAGGCAGTTACCGCGCAAGATATGACCAGTCCAACTAGCCTTCCGTACTGAACGGTGTATGCTGTCAATTGAACGGTATATGCTGTCAATTCAAATCGAAGCTTATACTGAACCTAGAAATAAGGAACTTGGTCGGCAGAATAATATAGGAGCAAATTTTTCTCTGTGTCTAAGCACCGTATCTTCAGGGCATACCTATAGACATAGTAGTTTTATATATCCTTTATTTCAGTACTAAATCAAAGTTGGCTTCATGCTTCCCCGGCTTTAGCCAGAATTGCTTTCCTCACGGGTAACTCGGGCAGAGCCGCGAAGCTGAACTTACGTCCAAAGGTAAAGTGAGTGAGGTACGAAGTTGTCTGAACGTAATGCAGTGAGGAATATCCCATTCCTTGACCAGTCACTTCACTGCCTTGGGTGATCCCGGTTCCTTTACTACTCGGGAACGTATCTGTACGTCATTAGAACTTATGGATGGAATTGAAGCAGATCATATGTTCCGGGGTCTAGCGTGCGTGTGTGTGTACACCTATATATATGAAAGGTTACTGCGGAGGTTGCTAATTGAACTAAGCGGCTCTGTGAAAATTACCTCCTTCTAGGATATGATAGTGTTTAGTCTGGTAGACGACGTTTTGAATGACTGTGTTATCTCAGTCTTCAGGGCACTCTTCAGCCCGTAACCTATTCTGGTATGTGATTGTTAATTATTGTTCCAGCCTTCATAGGTGCATTTCTTCGATCAAAACACTTTAGTTTTATTGGTGGATGCTTTCAGTTTGTATTTCATTGCATTGCTTATTAATATAAGTAACTGATTTCATGGAGCTTAGCTCTTCTTCAGAGGCTGCCAGTTGTAATTCTTTTCCATTTTACTTTTGCGCTTGCCTAGCTAAGCTCTCCCGACCCATTAACGCGACAGACGTAATATAATTCTTGCACTTAAACACTACTTCTGCAAGACGTATAGGGGGAGCGAGGTAAAGCGCCACTTATTAGGCACCTCTACACGATTTGGGGATGAGTGGCCGGGTTCACTCTCTGTTCGCTTTATCCCCGAGGAAGGAGCCTGCGATACCCATTGGGCACAAGGTAGGCTGGTAAGCGTCTGCTGTTCTTTCGCGTGGCTAACAGTTTGTCTTTCAAGTGGGACGAAGGCGGTGTGTGAATATGCAGACAGTCTCAAGGCTCTCCGGGTTTTCAGCTGTTTAGTTAAATGAACACTCTTGTAAGTTTAATCCCCGGGAAGGTAAGGTACACACTCCCATTTACAGTACAGCACAAAAAATGGTAATTGTTGTTAAATATATAGTTAAGAATTTACTGCTGTGACTTCCGTTTAGTCGTCCGGACTAAGTGTGAAGTAGTTTATTCCGTCTCTTGGAGTTCGAGACAGGGCTTGACGACAGCATTCGGGGTGCTGTTCACACCAAAACCAACTGTAAGGGAGTGTTGATGGGGCAGTAATTTTTACTAACGCTGTTTGTTGGGAAATTGGCTGCAACCGTTTGCTTTTCGTCAAGCGTTTTTAAGGAGAGAAAAACAGGCGTTAGTCAAATCCGATAACTGCAGTCTACTTTCGTACTTGACTTGGTTACAGTCAGTGACCCTTCTGTTGTTCCTATGGCCGTTAGAAAAAGTTATTAGTCAGATGTGTACCATAAGTCATTATGAGAAAGACGTCAGGTTTTGAAATACATGAAATTTAGCAGATATGCAAATTTTAATAAAACTTTCTTTCGCCCTTGATACGTATTTCATCATTCGATTTAAATGTGTAGCTACTGACGTTTCTTTCAAATTGTAGGAACGAAGTACACTGAGGATATCTGAGAAAGAAATATTGAGGAGAATATTTCATCCGAAGAGGGAGGAAGGAACAGGAGGATGGGAAGGATTTGTGTAATAGGGAGCTCCGTAATGCTTATCCAACAGATATTATTAAGGTGATCACGTAAAGTAGGGCGATGTATGCGCAGTGGAGGTGTGGGAGGTGAGAAGGCTGCTCACATTTCAAGTCGCAAAACCTGCAGAGACGCCGCCGGAGAGGAGAAGAAGGTATTTAGGCGAATCATAAAGAAATACAATGTGAGTTGTGGAGTGTATTCACTTAGCTGAACACGGGGTCTCGTGGTGGGCTCTTGTAATTACGATGATGAGCTTACGTGCTTCATGAAAGGTGGAAGATCTGTTGACTAGCTGATCGGCTTTCAGCTTCTCAAGAAGCTAGGAGTTAACACTAAGTGTGGATGTGCATCCTTGTCCATTAAAATGTTAATCACTTATAATTCATTCGTTCATTCATTAATGTGTCTACAGCCCTTTGTTGGGACTTCGCCTCTTCTTCATTTTCGTAATCATTTTTTTTACACAGACTGCTTGGACGAGTGATTAGCCCGTTGCAAGGCCGCTACCTACACACAGGGCAACACAAACAGAATAAACGCACACAGACATCCATGCCTTGAGTGGGATTTCAACGCACGATCCCGGCGTTCGAGCGAGCAAAGACAGTTCATGCCGGAGGTCGCGCGGCCACCGTGATCGGCAATTAGTTATAACTTCTAAACTGAAATTAAATGTATTACTAAATTCCATGAAATAGAACCCTCCAGAAGCTGTATTCACCCGGCTTGTCAAACGATTCCTCCCTCTTTATCACGTATGGAAGTCCATTACCGTGTCCACAGCACCTTGCTTGGTGCTTCGTTAGGTGATCTTGTGATACAGTGTCTGAACAGAATTCGTTTATACTGTCGACTCGAACGTATTAATTTCAAGATTCTATTGAAAGTGTAACAACTGTGTTGGACTGTCGGGCGTTACACGTGTAAAAAGAGCTGATGTTTAGTGGAAGCATAGTGCAATTTAAACCCTAGGAATTACTACTTCGCCTGGCCACCTCTGATAGCACCGTATAATTGCTAATACAATTGGGCACCTAGGGGGATAATGGGACGAAGGGGATCACAGCAAAACACGAACACAGACATGACGCCATGGCGTGACCTCCCTTCATTCTTCTCTCTATGCGATACTGTGGCGTTGTTCTCGCACAATACATTCGCTCCATCTACGTACATTTCGTTTCATATTGACCACAGCTGGTGTGTTCTTAGAGGAACTAAATTGGTTAGTATTTCATGACCCTTTCTCATCGCAGAGGCTGTTTAGCGTCGAATGAATCTGGTGATTATAAGTGACAAGTTGTAAATTGTATGACTTCAAAATTAATTAACCTGTGGTTCACCCAGTCCCTTGTCACGTTGGTACTGGGTTCGTTCCCAAGGAGTGTGAGATTATCACCTTTTACTAAATGGTCTCAGGACATGAAAATAAGTATAGAAGTTTATATTGACCCTGAAGGTCATCCTTAAAAATAGATAACCATTATAAAACGTCTGATCGTGCCGCCGCATTCTGAAAATCAGATCCTTACCAATGACAGTTTTCCATCGTCTGTGGACTGAAATTCTGGTGACCCTCACATTCGCCGGCACGAACTAGGACCGCGGTTGCCTGAAGTTTCTTCGAAACACTTAGGTCGGCTGCTGGAAAATGTGCCTCCTTCAGTACGCGTCTTCGAATGTGGTTTGCAACGGCGATGCTCCCCACATTACAGCCATAACGCGCGTCACTGACAGCCCGAAAAGTTTCCTGAACGCTGATGTGAAGCTCAGTTTTCTGGCCTGAACACTTGCCATCTGCGTTACGTTGTCTTTTGTTCCTGAGTATAGTGGTACTGAGATGTCCCATAATTTCGTTAATTCCTACACCGCTCTAACCAGCATTGAACGGGTCGTAGGTAAACAAATATAAAGCCTGAAGAAAGGAGTCTTCTGCGATTTGGCACCGTGTATATGTATGTTACATATACACGGTGCCAAATCCCATAAGACTGCTTTCTTCATAGTCACCGCCATAAAAGCCTCAAATCTTACAAATATAAAGCCTATATTTAATCTGAATCAGTAATGTGTTGTTAGAAAGCAACAAAACTGTCTTGTGTAATGAAGCTTTAGATGGGAAATTTAGGCTGGCATTTCGCCCAGTGTACCCACGTGATGTGTGTCCGGTGAAACGTATATTTTTAATTGCCACACAGAGCTCGATATTTAGCCTGAAGTTAATGATTTTGGAATTCAGGGTCGTCTCGTCTTTTGGGAATCCAATGAGCACAACATAGTGAAAATATGATTTGTTAAATAATGTTCCACTGTCGATGTGCAGTATAATTTGATACTGCCGTTCTCGAAACAGTAAATGCAATCAGGATTTAGTTAAGGTAGCTGTTCTGGCTGGTTGCTGTTTTTCTTCTGTTTTGTAGCTTGTTCTAATCCTTTTTGTCTTTCATTTCTGCTTGCTTTCTTCCTAGAAATTCTGAAATGTTTTGTAGTTCTTATATTTTTTCAAACTCACTCACAGCCTGCTCAAAATTATATGGGGGGGGGGCAGCACTGAGATCGGGTCAAATGAACGGTTCGTTATGATTTCATGTCACCTCTGATATAGAAGTGAAACTCGGTTTATTGTTACGAGCGAGTGGCATATAGTGCCAGTATTTGCCGTTGAAGCGCTCAGGAGAATATTCATAATTATACCGGTCCACAATATAATGGGGACAGTTATACCCGCATAATTAATAACTTTAATTTTTTATATATATTTATTAGCAGTCAGAATTAAATACGTTCTTTAAGCTAATTTGCTAATTTAAACACCGTTCTCGTGTGCTTATTGTGTCGTGAGGAGAGCTCCTCCAATGAGAGATCCTCTGCAGCCATCAAGTAGATCTGCTGGCCATAATTTCTTTAGCCTTCTTCGTTGTTGTTCCAGTAGGGGCTGCAGTAATGTATTGCTATGGTGTCCTAGTTTATCGTGATGTTTTATGCTTTTTTCTTGGATGACTTCTTTGATGAATGGTACATTGAGATCATCATGTAGGGTCTGAGTAGTCACATACCAAGGTGCATTTGTGACCATCCGCAGTATTTTGGACCGCCTTCGTTGCATTATGGCTATGTTTGATTTACTGGTGCATGCCCATAGTTCGATTCCATAGGTCCAAATAGGCTTTATGATTGTCTTGTAAAGAAATACTTTACTATCTAGCGATGTCCTAGATTTACTTCAAATGATCCAATGTACGTCTTTTACTTTTAGGTCTACATGTTTTATTTTTTGGCTATATGCTGCTTCCAAGTAAGCCTGGAATCCAGGTAGAGTCCAAGATGCTTTACTGTTGATGATTGTGGAATTACAACATTATTTATGTGTACGGCTGGGCACTGCTCTTTTCTCATTGTGAAGGTGACCTGTATATATTTGGTTTCATTAATGTGGGTTCGCCACCTTTTTAACCAATTTTCTAATTGGTCTAGATGACTTTGTAGTCTTTGCGAGGCAGTTAACTGGATCATCATGGCTGGCAAGAATGACCGTGTCATCAGCATATGTCCCTGTTGTAGTGTAAGCAGTCGTTGGGAGATCTGTTGTGAATAGCACGTATAATATAGGGCTTAAAACGTTCCCTTGTGGGACTCCAGATTGGATGGTAAAGTTGCTGGATACCTCCTCATTAACTCGTGTTCGGAATTCTCGGTCAAACAGACATGATTTGAGTATTCTAAAGTATTTTATAGGGAGCACCTTTTTGATCTTGAATAGGAGTCCATCATGCCAAACCTTATCAAAGGCTTGGCTTACGTCTATAAACATTGACGTGCAGTACTGTTTGTCTTCCAATTTATTTTATGGATGATTCTGTGTGTTTGCTGTATTGTAGAGTGATGATTCATAAATCCGAATTGATGTGGAGGCATCCATTCATCTGGCTTTAGGTCCACGAGAACTTTAAAATGTACAGTTATCTTGTGATTTAGAATGATTAACGTGAACAGGACAGTAATTTTAGTTCGCGAAATCTGCGGAAAGTCCAAATTTATCCGCACTTTCGCCATAACACATCTTAGGTTTGTCACACTGCCTTCTGCGCATTCATGCTTAGAGTTGGTACTACTGTTGTCACGTGATCGATGTTTGAACTTCATTGCATTATTTTCCTTGATGCTGTGACTGTGTAAACATGGCCGCTCTGCTAGAAGGGTGCACCAAGGAGGAACAAATGGATTGATCCGATTTCTCCGGACGGAAAGTTTGTCAGGGCCTGTAATTCATCGGAGGCCTTCAGCACAATACGGGGACGGTGCACTACCGCGTAGAAGTGAATGAGTGGATCGAGAAGTTTAAAAGTGGCCGGATAAACGTGACGCACGAAGTGGGAGCAGGACGCCCGTCAACCTCCACCACTGACGAGAAGATTCAGCAAGCTCGAGAGATGGTACTGGCGAACTGGCGCGTTACTATCGACGAGGTAGCCTGTTCTCTGCAGATCTGTCGTGGTTCTGCCTATAAAATAATCCACGACGAGCTCGGCTTCCATAAAGTCTGTGCGAGATGGGTGCCAAGAGAGTTTACCTCAGAGCACAAGCGCAAACGTGTTGAGATCTGCCAACGCTTACCCGACCGCTACAACAATGAAGGCAAAGACTTTCTGAGCAGAATAGTCATAGGAGATGAAACATGGATCCATCACTATGAGCCAGAATCCAAAAGCGAGCGTATGGCTTGGAAACACCCGGGATCGCCAACGAAAAAGAAATTCAAGACTCAATCTTCCGCGGGAAAGGTTATGCTAAGCGTTTTTAGACTCAAAGAACCTATACTGGAAGACTACCTGGGAAAGAGGTGTACGATCAACAGTGCAAGATACAATGATTTGCTGGCCAACAATCTGAAGCCAGCAATTCGCATCAAACTCCGAGGCCTATTGTCGAAGTAAGTGTTGTTGCATGACAGTGCACGCCAGACCGTTGAAACCATTAACCATTTGGGTTTCGAGGTGCTGGAACAACCCGCCTACAGCCCAGATCTCACCCCTTCTGACTATCATCTCTTTGGACCGCTCAAAGATGTTTTATGGACAAAGAAGTGCGGGAAGCGGCGAATAAACGGTTGCGCGGCCAACCGAAACCTTCTTGGAGGGAATACGCAAGCTTGTGGACCGCTGCACCAAGTGCATCTAAAAGGAAGGAGACTGTATAGAAAAATGACGTACTTGTTCAACCCCTACTTTTGTTTATATAAACTGGAAAATCTAGAGTGCGGATAATTTCTGACTTCCATACATACCTATTCTCAGTCGTAGGTGAGTGATTAGTGCTAAGTATATCGTAACAAATAGGTTTTTAATGTGTGTAATGGACTGAACTGCTTCACAGAAGAGCAATGGTGTAATTCTTTTAATATGCTCATGCATAATGAGGAGCTTCACAACTTGTACTCTTCTCCAAGTAAGATTAGAATAATCAAGTCAAGGAGGATTAGATGGACAGGGAATGTTGCACCAAAGGGGAGAAGAGGAATGCATATAGAATATTGGTGGGGAAGCCAGAAGGAAAGAGATCGCTGGGAAGATTAAGAGTTAGGTGGGTGAACAATATTGAAATTGAGGCTAGAGAGTTAGGACAGGATGGATTGGATTGATCTGGCTCAGGATAGGGACCAATGGAGGGCTCTTATGATCACGGTAATGAACCTTTGTTCTCCATAACATGCTGGGAAGTTGTTGAGTAGCTACACAATTGACAGCTTCTCGAGAAGGGCGGAGCTCCGTGAATGAATGAATGAATATTGAGGTTCATTAAAATGGGCTTCTTGACTATAAGAGCGACTAATTATCATCAGTTCAGGAATCAGTTTAGTCTGTTTGGTAACTACATTCATTAGCAATGTTCCTGTAAACAGAACAGCATTGAAATGGCGTCTCTCTGTCATCTTTGGGCCAAAACAAAATATTTTTATTACTGCAGTTTGCAGCTCGCAACACCCGACTGTTTAAATATTTATTCTTTGGAAATTTTGTTACTTGATATGAAACTGCATGTGGTCTCTATTGCCCTACTTTATCTCAACTTGAATAGCTCGGCAGTAGGCTGACTCCGGTTCCACTCGTGGCGGTAGGCTGAGCCACTCAGCAGTTCATTGTGCCACTCGGCAGCCAACTGTGATCTCCCATTTACAAAAGAGGACCTCTGTTTATAGACAATGCTGAACATGCTTCATGGTATTAGCGGTGGTCGCTGAGTCAATGGAAATGATGGACTAGGGATTAGAAGCGCACGATTTGAATCTCGGCAGGGCAACTGGAATTGTTCAGATCATTATGACGTGCAGAACATACCCAGGGCCCAGGCAAATTCCTATCTTGTTTCTGCAGGGACTTGAGATAATGTTTAATTATGTGCAGTTGCAGAAATTAAGCCCGGTGCCCTACCAACAAAACGCTGCTTCCGTCAGGTTCGACGTCACGTTTCTGATGTCGTTCGGCTCACTACCAAGGAACATAGCTTCCATCCGTGGTCGAAAAGGCATCTTCCTGTTATGAGAATTCGTAGAACTCCTTTCTCGCACGTTGATATACGTAGAATTGATGGCGGGGTTTCTTAGGGCCGAGATAACAAACCTATTACGTTTCGCATGGATACGGAAATGGATCTCAGACATGGAGTGAAAACATTGCAATCCAAAGTGGCATACTTTTTCCCTATAGTCGCTTACACTCGTATGTACCGACGTTCTGTA
This sequence comes from Cryptotermes secundus, assembly GCF_002891405.2. NCBI lineage: Eukaryota > Metazoa > Arthropoda > Insecta > Blattodea > Kalotermitidae > Cryptotermes > Cryptotermes secundus. Next base: position 283,802 of record NW_019727103.1, read on the forward strand.
TCTGTTTCCCCGAGTAGCTGGTATCGCCGTGCCTCCGCGGCAACTTCTCCGACTGCTTTGTTCGTCGTGTAGTCTATTCAACACGTTGCAGGCATTACTTGCTGCGTCACGAGGATGTTGTTTCTCTCCTGCTCTTATCCAAGGATTTCACTGCGGAGTTCTTATTTTTCCTTTTCCCCCCTTTTAGTCAGCTATTTAACGATTCTGTTAGTATAAAGTTCATATAGCGCCAATATGGAGTTCAGTAAGAATTTTGCTGGTTACTTACAACATGTAATCTCACGCTTTTCTGATATGTGAACTTAAGGAAATTTTAGACTCTGTAGCAGAGTTTACGTACCTCCTCTCCGAGAACATACCCCGCTTCAGCAAACACTGACGAATCTCCAAACAAAGGTTTTGGCGGTTTATATTTTATATAACTTGTTACAGTGGAATTTGGTTAAGTTCGATTTGAATTTGATGGAAATTAAAAGGTTGTTCGATTCTGATTCGAGCCAAAATCAAATTTCGTCCATTATTCAGTTCTCTGTTCCGTCGGATACAAAATTTAATTGAAAGTGGAGAATACAATCTTTTGGGACATAACGCCGTGTAGTCCGTTGAAAGTCAACGACGACGCTATATTCGAGAAGATACAACTCTTCATAACCACCGCTTGATAACCTCAAATCTTACTTAATTGAATTTCTTTGAGTGGTTTATGGGATGGCGCGCGTGGTGATACACAGGACTTACAAATCACGCACAAGAACTAATATCTCACTGATACGATCTGGTGTTCCTTTATTATTGTGACGTATCTACCCAGTGCTAGGCAACGCCTCAATAAAGACGATTCCATGGAGACAGACTCCTGGTAAACAGCCCGTTGCTGGGTAATGCGTGCAACAATACGCGACAAGAGAGGACATCCGTTGCTGGGTAACGGGCCGATGAACACGCATTCTTAAGAAAGTGTTTTCTGTGGGGTCCTCCCTGATGCTGTATAACGCGGAATTCCGAGGGAACCCGTGTGGAGGCGGGGTCGAATACCTCCACCATGACTCTTCGAGTCGTAGGAGGCGACGAAAATGGGAGTCTCAAATCTGAGAGAGTAAAATATGGTCGCAAGTCCCAAGGGACTTGGACTCGAGAAAGACTGCGCTGGCAAAGGCCAGCGTCATATACAAAAGCAGACCCGTCCTCTCGTCAGAGAGGGTGCACCACAAAAACAAGACTGTAACTGTCAAACAGTAACAATTATCTGGTCTTGGGCCCCAGATGGGGCTCGACACGAAGGCTTACTTACTGATTGACCATCAGTCGCAATGTGACTTTGGCTTTGAGTAGCCAGTCAGAGTGGCAGTTGTAGGAGTACAACGGAGTCAGAGAATTGAAAGTGTATAAAGGAGTACAACGGAGTTAATCCGCGAAAAGAAGATTTTATATCTGTTGTATTTTCAGTGGGACTTGTAAATCCATTGCTAGGATACGACTAGTGAAGACTGAGAAGACTTAGCATGTCCTAATGTCGTTTGAAGTGGGTAGATTGACGATAGCGCTATAAATGATAGCGATTAAGAAAAGTTGTTAATAAATCCAGTCATCCAATCCGTAATCCGTTATTATTCGTCACTGAACCCCGGACACATGAAATTACGTTTATGAAGATTCAGACGTAACGACAGTTGAGTGACGCTTCATCTGTCCGAGAGAGACCGGGCTATATACGTACAAGATAATAATATTGCAGATTGTCCTATCGAATTGTACAGTCCTAAGACGGACACATTTCACGTCAGAAGTGAGTTTTGCAAATTTGCAACACCATGCAAAACCGCAATTCTATCTTTAAATAGTTAATATCCATATAAGTTAAAACATAAATTGTTTATGTGCAGTGTGATGGTTGCCGGTGATTGTCTTCCCTTTTATATGACGAATAAAACACGAGTAAGTAAGCGGCAACTCCAAATACTTCAGTTTTACCAAACTTATCTATGTGAATTCTTATTTAGCAGTCTATAGCATAAGCAGTGTCGCTTCTGGTTCGCACTGAGGATTTACGGCCAGAGCATCTGTTGTCCTGTCTGAAGCGTCTCGTATTTCACCGAGTCGCTATAGGTAAGGGCAGGGATAGTATTGGTATTAGGTCATTGTCGATTTCTTCCATGTCATAAATTAATTACTCGCTACCATCCAATCACTCTACGCTATATAGTCAGAGTTACAGCGAAGTTAAGTTAACTACAAGAAGCTCTGGGAAGAACTAATCTCCTGTTTTCCTTTGACACGACACCAACCGCTCAGAAAACGACTCCTCCAATAATTCTTTGTTGCAGCGAGAACGTCTTTAATGATTTGTTACCTAGTAACGATAAGGGGATACGCAGATCCACATACTCGCCTTTGATAAGACGCGGACCTTATAGAAAATGACGCGTCCAACAGTTCTTCTATCGTCGCCTGTATTCATTGCAGCGGGAACGTGTTTACCAAGACGTCGCGTAGGAACGAAAGGAGGGATACGCATTCACACACGTGGACTGATGGGAGGATTAATGAAGTACACCGTTGAGTTGGGCTCAGGTGCCGTGATTGGTTGTGGCATTGAAAAGTTGATGGGAAGGGGATGGGTATTTAGAGATACGCAGGCAACACGATGATTTCATAAACCTACTTTTATTTTTTTGAAATATGTAGAGTTTGCAAAAAAATAAATAAATTATTGGGTGAAGAAATCATCCAGAGATAGCGTTCAGTCGTAGTAGCGAAGACTGACTGCCGCTGATTGGTTAAACTTGCCACGTGACAATGTCCGTGCTGCTGCGCAAAGTACAGCTGCCCACAACATTGTTTGAACTGTTATGCCGTGAATGTGGATGGCTCTTGCAAAGACGCCTGGAGCGATGAGGTCCATTCTGTGAACAGATAACTGCCCCGATCTATTGAAAGTCCCCCAGGACAAGTTTCAGTAGCGGAACATTACGTTCTTTGGTGAGATTTTTCTTTTGTGACCGTTAATGTCTGCTGTAGAAAAGAAGATTCACACAAAACCCGCTACTTCTATCTCCTCCTATCTTGCAGAACTTGATGTACTCCATTATTCTCTTGTGGTTACAGAAAAAAGAATATTCCGACAGAATGTGCTGTAATGTTATTTTATGTTAAGTATCTCGCCTGGTTTGAGGTTCTTATCGATGGTTATGAAGAGGTATGTCTTCTGAGATATTATGGCAAGTAGTCCGCCTAAAGTCAACCGACGTTTCGGAGGAACTTGTTGCCTCCATCATCAGGGTCGAAGAATAAGCCAAACAAGAAACCAGCGTGAAAGCAGGTGGCAGTAGGGATATGTTTCACCGAAACATCGCTTGACTCGACGGACTACACGGTGTTGTATTAGAGGATAGAACTTGTTCTCAACATTTCAAGATTTAAAAACGCAGATGCTAGATACTGGCTGCATAATCTGTGTAGGACGTTATGGGATAATGGCTTCACTTAACCTTACTTTGTTCTCATTCAGTAGATACACGTATATCCTATCTAAAGTTGGTACAGATGTCCGGAGATACGGAGTACCAGTTTCGTTTGGGGCAAACTGAATAGGTTTTACATGGAGACGGGTATATATTATTCTAGTCTTAAAACGTTTTGTTTTTAAATAAAAACAGGACGATAGATAATGTCCAGAAACATAATATTCACATTAACGTACCTTCGTTGCGAACTTGAGACTCTTCTCACGACAGCCTACTCCTGCGCCCTATCGTATTCAAGATGGATCCAGCCCCATCATCACACTTTATTTCTTAAAGATGATTTCAGTGGGCTAATGTCTTATGATCTACGACCAGGCCTCCATAATTGTTTCTTCCGTTTTTTTTCCTTGGCACTACAGCCCCAGTGGGCCTAGGCCTACCTCCATGAACTTCTCCGTTCACTTCGGTTTTTCTGGGTCTTACACATTCGGTAGAACTCCTTGGGCGGGTGATCAGCTCATCGCAACACAGAAAAACACACACACACACAAATTAAACATCCATGCCCTCAGTGGGAATCGAAACCACGATCCCGGTTTCCAAGCGAGCGAAGACAGTACCTGCCTTAGACCGCTCGGCTACCATGACCGGCGTTTCTTCCGTTTACCCACTAAAATTATATATGCTGTAGGCATAATGCAGAGTTGTGTGTGAAACAGACTGTACATAGAATAGCCAGGTTGCTTTAAACGGTCAAGCTATGTTGAGTGATTGTCGTTGTCTCATGAAATACGCTTTTCTGTCGAGCTAATTGCTTGCTCAGTTGGAGCAAAGGATGCTGATATTTTATGGTTTACGGACTCGTTGGTTCCCAGATCTGTGGTTCCGGTGTGTTGGACGGGGGGAAGAAACAAGAGTAAAATAATCACAGCTTATGGAGTACAGCACGAACTACACCTGTTCCTTACAGAGCTGTGGAAATTTCCTCCCATTATGCTAATACTCCAATGGGCTTCCCGTCTCTGTGTCGGAGAAATTGTGATTAATTGTATCCACTTTTCCCTCCAATCCTAGTCACACAGAAATCCTTACCTAGCACAGTTTCATGTTTAAAAATCGTGATACAGTATAATAATATGTTCAGTCACATTTAGTCGAATAATTACCGATTATATTTATTGACATTTAGGTTATCTGATAAAGCAGATATGCCGTTCACAGTGGTCGCGCGGTCTAAGGCATGAACCGTCTTAGCCCGCTCGAACACTGGGGTCGTGGGTTCGAATCCCACTCGAGGCATGGATGTCTGTGTTTGTGCTGTTCTGTGTGTAGGTAGCGGCCTTGCGACGGGCTGACTCGCCGTTGAAGGAGTCCTACCGACTGGGTATAGGATTAAGAAACTGAAAAAGCGGCCACGTTCCAAGAGCTTCTAGAACCATTGATAAAATACAACCAAGTTACGTATAAACAACGTATAAAATATACACATGCGCTTTCATATTGAGGCGTATAGACCCGTTTCTGGGCAAAGACCTCGAAACATAACGGGACAGTAGTCGTTATTTAACGGCGCGGTAAACGTACCTCTATAGCAATAGAATTACTGTTTGAATTGGTGTTATCTTGGAGAAATGTGAAATGTTTTAAATATTTGGGTAGCTTGTTAACAGATGATGGAAGGTGTACTTGTGAAATTAAATCCAGGATTGCCATGGCAAAAGCTGCATTTAGCAAGAAGAAGAATCTTTTTACCAGCAAATTGGACTTAAATTTGAGGAAGAAACTAGTGAAATGCTACATTTGGAGCATAGCTCTGTATGGGGCTGAAACATGGACACTTAGGGCAGTAGATCAGAAACATCTGGAAAGTTTCGAAATGTGGTGTTGGAGAAGAATGGAGAAGATCAGTTGGACCGATTATGTGAGAAATGAAGAAGTGTTAATTAGAGTCAGTGAGCAGAGGAATATCCTACATGAAATAAGAAAACGGAAGGCTAATTGGATTGGTCATGTTTTACGCAGAAACTGCCTTCTAAAAGAAGCTATCGAAGGAAAGATAGATGGGCGGATAGAAGTGACAAGAAGACGAGGAAGAAGACGTAAGAAGATGCTGGATGACCTTGGGGACAGAAGAGGATACTGTCATTTGAAGGAGAAAGCTCTAGATCGCATTAAGTGGAGGAATTGTTTTGAAAGAGACTGTGGACCTGTCGTCTTGACAGATTACTGATGATGATGATGATGATCTTGGAGACATTTGGGTGACACATTTAGTTGTCAATTGAGAGGTGACTTTTGCAAGTGAGGCTGTGAATATAGAGCCTGAGAGCGTGAACCTGAAGAATCTCCACTGTTAGATGCCGTTGTCAGGGAACGGTTGATGAAGACAGAGAAGAGACTAGAAAAAGGTTTAACGGGTGCTGTGATGATTTCTGAAGTGTGGAGATAGCGATATCGCTGTGATTGCTGGTAGTTCCGATTTGTGTGTATAAGTGGCCAATAAATCCATTCACCAATCTATACCGTCTACAGTCACCCCGAAATCGTAACAGTACAAATACTGATTTGGATATGTTGATGGAAATGATCCTTTAATATATATAGTTCCATGTTGATGATCTGAGTCTTTGTGTTGTGTTCAAGCACAGTTTCGTTGAAGTAAAGAAGTTCTGTAGCAGCTCTCCGCCTTGTCTGTTCTCTCCTTAGAACCTTAATAAGTTACGGAGTACCCTTTATTTCTGAATATCCTCGACAGATGCTCGAGTTTCGAAGGAGAGGAGAGATTTGTAGGCTCCTAAGTTCTGAGCAGTGGGCCCATTAGAAGTGTAAACCTCTCTTTCTCTCTTTGCCTGCTTCTTTGATCATCATTGCAGCAGTTCTTGGAATCTCTCTTTGTCTTAAGCTTATTAACTCTGTTTCATACCACACATAGCCTTTAGAATTGGCGTTCATCCGTTTGGACCTCCATAATGATGTGAAGTGTGATGAACACAAGCCAGTCTCAAGTAGCTGCATAGTGTGGCGGCACTTCTTACACAGTAGAACGTTTGGATAGACACAGAGAGGCTTCCTGCAGGCTGATACATCTAGATACGGGGAGGTTTCTAGCAGACTGATGCATCTAGATACATGATGGCTTCTAACAGGCTGATACATCTAATACAGGTGATCTTCTAGCGGGTGATGTATGTAGAAACACGGTGGCTTCTAGCGGGCTCATACATCTAGATACAGGACGACTTCTAGCAGGGTGATACATCTAGGTGCTGGATGGTTTCTATCAGGCTCATATATCCAGATATAAGATGGCTTCTAGCTGGCTGATACATCTAGATACAGGATGGCTTCTAGTAGGCTAATACATCTAGGTACAGAGTGTCTTCTAGCAGGCTGATACATCTAGATACAGGATGACTTCTAGCAGGCTGATACATCTAGGTGCTGGATGGTTTCTATCAGGCTCATATATCCAGATATAAGATGGCTTCTAGGTGGCTGATGCATCTAGATACAGGATGGCTTCTAGTAGGTTGATACGTCTAGGTACAGGATGGCTTATAGCAGGCTGATACATCTAGGTGCAGGATGGTTTCTAGCAGGATGATACATCTAGGTGCTGGATGGTTTCTATCAGGATCATATATCCAGATATAAGATGGCTTCTAGCTGGCTGATACATCTAGATACAGGATGGCTTCTAGCAGGCTAATACGTCTAGGTACAGGATGGCTTCTAGCAGGCTGATTCATCTAGACACAGGATGGCTTATAGCAGGCTGATACATCTGAAGAAACGAATGATTTGCCCAAACCGTTTGGCCTTATCACGCAGAAGTTATTCCTACATTCGCAGTATAGCTGCTTCGAGTCTTGTCCTGTTACTGGATATCCTGTTTGAGACTTTTCGTCCCATTCCTCAGTACCTTGAGGCATACACCAAACGAGTTTTCGGATCAGCTTTATCCCCCCCCCCCATACTCGTCGGCCCTTTGCGCTTATCTGTACATAGCTGAATTCCATTTCATTGAACTCTGCAGGTAACTGATCGTGTATTGTTATTCACACAGTGAATGATAACGTTACGTGTTGCCTACCTCGTGACCGCTTGCAGGTTTCCGGAGAACTAGGTTCGTCTGAACCACATTAGTGACCTGCGCGCCGCAGAACCTCGAGTCTAACAACATACAGTTAATGATAGGCCGAACTGTTAAACGGCGATCTGCTATTCGTGCTTAATGAACGTAATGCATAGATACAGCGTAAGATAGAAATTGCATTATTTTATAATTGATTATGTTGCTACTAGTTTTTCTAATGTTTGCGTTCATATACAACATCGTGAACTAACTTTTTTCATATGATGAAAACATGCATTAAATTGTATGGTTTTCACTTAACTTTCCCATATTCGCATGCAGCTGGAATATGTAACATGAATGAGCTGCATGAACTTTCCGAAAGAACTTGCGTTTGAGGTGGCGTTCACAGTGCTTCAACATGTGTAAGAGAAAGTACATTTCTGACCATCCCTGCGGGCCTCCGTTTGTGAACTGCTTTCCGATGACTGCTATTTCCAGGAGCGGTCTGGCTCGGAAACCTCACTCGCTCCTTTCCCAGATACGAGCGCTCTCCTACGGCTGGCGAGCAGAACTTCACGTCAGCTGGATAAGTTTTCGTTGTCTTTATTCTTTATACTGTGTTAACAATAGAATTTCTATGTAAAAATATTAAAAATGGCTGGAGTGTGTGCATGGAGATGAACCGTATACTAATGCGGTGTGTTTTGTCTGGTCCTATCGACTGTTTTGTGTAAACTGCTGCCGTTACAGACGTCCCAGAGACAAAATGTGACATATCCTTACTTTTCTAATTTTGTACTGATTAACATATTTTTATTATTATCATGGTAATGATAATAACTCCATGGAGCTAAACCCTGATTGAGAAGCTGCCAGTTATACAGCTACTGAAGAAGTTCCCAGCATTTTATGGAATCCGAAAGTTCATCACCGTGTTCACAAGAGCCGTCCGCTGGTTCCTATCCTAAGCCAGATCGATCTAGTCCATACCACCCCATCCTACCTCTCTAAGATTCATTTTAGTATTATCCACCCACCTACGTCTTGGTCTTCTTAGTGGTCCCTTTCCTTCTGACTTTCCTACCAATATCCTATAAGCATTCGTCTTCTCCCTCATTCGTGCTACATGCCCTGCCCATCTCATCCTTCTTGCCTACAAGTTATGAAGCTCCTCATTATGCAGTTTTCTCCAACGTCCTGTCACTTCGTCTCTCTTCGGTCCAAATATTCTCCTCAGCACTCTTTTCTCGAACACCCTCAGTCTATGTTCCTTCCTTAATGTCGGAGACAAAGTTTGACACTCATACAGAATCACAGGCAAAATTATAGTTTTGTATATTCTAATCTTTATGGTTTGAGACAGCAGATGAGAAGACAGAAGCTTCTGGACTGAATGGTAGCAAGCATTACCCGAGTTCAATCTCCTCTTAATTTCCTCCTGAATCAGGTTTTGGTTTGTTATCGTCGTTCCCAAATATCTAAACTGTGCCACATTTCCAAAGGATCCATTAGCTATCTTTATGTAATGATTTTGCCATGGATTTTGGTGACGAGACAGGAACATGTACTTGTTCTCTTGCTTTTACTTCTAGACCGACATGGCAATGATATTATGCTTTGAAAATAATAATGTTTTAATGCTCAATCTCGTCACCCACACTGGTTGCAGATATGAGGTTAGCTTCACGATCTGTCTTCCTCCCCGAAGGTAAAAGCCTCTTTAGAGACTATATCAGAGCCGGTCAAGTCTCGGTAGTGTGCTTGTTGCAGGAATGGAACCCCTGTCGTCCAGCCCGTGTCCCCCTATTGAGTTGCATTGGTGAGGCTTGGCTGTCTCGTGCAGTATGAATAGGCAGAGGTCGTACCGCCGTGGCGATACGGCAACTTCTCCGATATTGTTGTCTGGCGTGTAGTCTATTGAACACTCTGCAGGCGTTTATCTGTGCCAGACGTGCTGTGTCTGCCTCTGTGCTGATTGCGAGGATTTCTCTTGTCGGTTCTGTAAGAACCAGATGATGACACGTTTCTCCAAGGGAAATCGGTAAACTTTTATTGGTTATTTAATACGTGCTGTAATCTCACGCTATTCTGATACGAGTCTTCAAGAAATTTAGATTTTTTTACCGGCGTTTCCCAAGCTCTTCGGCCCGAGAACCCACTCAGCTTTAAAGGACAAGGAGAAAACAAAACAAAAAATATCGACTGATTTGAAAATCAAGATCAAAAGGACATAAAGGGGATTTTTCCTAATATGTACAGAAGAGAGAACAGAAAAGAAATTACAATTTAGAAGTTATTCTGTAGCCTATTTGGTGACTTTTAATGCCAAGGGATTATGTGAAGAACACAGAAAATTGTGTGTCTTAAAATTGTTCCGTTTGTATGCAAAGCGGCCGATCACAGTGGCCGCATGGTCTAAGGCTTGAACTTCGAACGCTGGGATCGTGGGTTCGAATCCCACTCAAGTCATGGATGTGTGTGTGCGTTTATTCTATGTTTATGTTGTCCTGTGTGTACGTAGCCGTCTTGCGACCGGCTGATCCCCCCTCCATGGAGTCGTGCCGACTGTGTGTAGGCTAAGAAACTGAAAAAGCGGCCAAGGTCCACAAAGGGTGTAGAGCCATAGATGGATGGATGAATGGAAGAACTAGCTAAGCTACAGGTTGAAAACAATACAAATTGATGATCTATTTCGACTTGTATGCCCATATCTTGCCCGACAGAATAATGAGATTAAGGTAAAGGGGATTGGCCTAAGCAGGCGTGAGTGACATTTTATGGAAAACCTGAAGGGACTGCGCCGCGTCGGAGACCTGGACGCACATTAAGATGGAATTATATGGGATTCAGCTGCCTCAGGATTTGGTCTAGCGGACGCATTATTAAAATTTCGGAGTCCGTGAAAGATAGGGAATATTATGACGAGCTTGCGACTGTAAGATCTTGGCTGCATAGATTCGAAGTGCTACGAATGTTTGTGTGAATAGCAGATAGGGGCCAGAGTATTTCTGGCGAACTATGCTTGCATTTCGTGTCCTGTCGGACCATAAAACGGTGCGCTCTCGGAACTTGGCTGGGCGTGACGTCATTTGTTCGTATATCAGAGCTCATTTCATCCCCTCGGAAAGGGAATTGACTTCGGGGGATCCGCTTTCCTGAAGACGGGCCGCATTTATATGTCCTTAAATCATCCGCTCTAATGGACCCCATTCTGTTTCGTTGTCGGTGTTCGTGCACTCCCGAGACCGAGCATATATCTTGTAGTGCAGCTGTGAATGTAAACGTTTTTAGCCCGCGTTAGGCAGTAAATATCTGTAGTGTCCTGTTGCATTGCAGAAAATAAAGCTTGTAGTTTATTGTATAAGGAAGGAAACTACATCTTTCGCCCGTCTCGATTTTTATTGAATTTGTCCCGGAGAGTAGGTTTTTGAGGATGTAAGACGGATACGACTTTTACTAGCCATGTTAACCGCGCAGTTCTCTGTAAGAATTATTTTGCTTTTACCAAGCACAAGTACATTTTTCATGCGCGAGGAGACAAAAAGCATATCTCAAATAAAATGCGTGTATATTTAACGACGTGTATTAAGAGCAGCGACCATTTGGAGTCGTCTGAGGAATGAGGATGATCATACTTAAATAATATGTCGTGAATTGGTAAGGATGGGAATGGAGTGGGCCATAGTTTTTCGAGAGATACACGTACTCTGTCAGCGTATGCTTGGAATGGCAGAACCAACGACACACCGTGACGCAATTATAATCCAGGCCAAGTAGTGAGGTAAAAGGTGAAGTAGTCACTGTGCCTAACTAAGTAAGCACTACGCCATGAAGGCATATGGAGGAGTGGATGTATAGACCAATGTTTACTTGACCCCGGCATTAGTTTGAGATGAGTGGTAAGCTTAACGCCCCTTCCGCTTTTCCCCCTGGAAAGGAGCCCCCGGTACCCATTGAATATGAGGCTGGGTGGGCCCCAGAGCCGGTCTGGACGACGTGTAGAGGAGAAGATTCTTACCCCTACCTGGACTCGAACACCCACCCCTCCGAGTAGTTGGATGCTTAATTATTGAACAGTGACGCTGCAGCTGCTTATATCAACTTACATGGTGTAGAATGTAATGCGTATATTATCGTGAATGACGTTAAGCAAATAATTGAAATTATGCTTCTTTGGGCTACTTCCGATATTAGAAAACCTGAAGAAAATTCAGTGAGAACAACCGGCAGTCCAGCTTAGATTCGAAATTTCTGTCTACCAAATAAAAGTGTAGGCAATCACCGTTACCCCATCCTGCTTGGTCCGAGACCGAACTGTGTACCTCCCGAATACAGACCAGATACAGCGCGGGTCGTAATTCCTTTTACAGGATTTGTTGTTTTCGATTTTCAGTATCGGAGTCGGGATAGCGACGGGCTACGAGCAGGACGGTCCGGGTTCGATTCCCCGGAATGATTTTTTTCATTTCCACAGCTTCCACACTGGCACTGAGGCACACTCAGCCTCCTATCCAATGGGTACCTTGGTTACTTCTCCGGGGGTAAAGCGGAAGGGGCGTGAAGCTGACCACTGACCTCCATCTAATGCCGAGGTCAAGAATGGCGGAGCTATACCTCCGCTGCCCCATATATCTTCATGGAATAGTGCTTAGCTATTTAAGTTCAGGGAGAGCTTTACTTTTATGTCGGTTTACGATACTTCTCTGGGTACAGTAAATTTGTATTGACCATTGTGTGTTTGATATGTGATTCATAACTTGTATGAAGCTTTGAATTTAAATGCGTAGTAATTTTAACAATCGTGGCATATAGCCCTAGTGTTCCTGGCATGTGATCGTGGTAAGGGAACGGCTGCACTGCATTGAGCTCTTGGGCCACAGCGCTTTCTCTCAACTCCTCCAAAGAAGTGCGTAACTTAAGGAAGACGGCCGACTTGCCTGTTTCTCACCGGGACAGGAAATCGCACTTGAATCTAGTTGTGAACGCAGTTCTGATCATCCCCGGCATACAGCGTACAGTCAGAAAGACGTTTGGGATGTGAAGTCAGACGCAGAAAGTGACACCGGTCCCTTGTTACTCATTTTGTTCATTTTCCTCTCTTTTGTTCCCCTCCCTTCATTTGCTTTTGTTTAATTCTCATTTGTTCTCTCTTCCCGTTCCTTCTTTTCATTGCATCCCTACGCCGCCTGTTCGTTCTGCCTCCCTCTTGGGTTTTATAAAACGTCTTATTGGTGGATAGAAGCATATACCCCAGATATTTATAATAAAACGTAACAACTTCACTAAAGTAGGTGAAGTAGCCCAAACGGTTTAACGTAAGCTTGCAAGTAAATGTTTTACTACGCCCCTCTCCCTTCCGAAACGTCCTTCTGATACCCATGTTCTCCTGTTCTCGCTCTGTCCCCTGCCTTGTTTCCCTCTCTCTGTTTACTTTTATTGTTTTGTTTTCGTTCCTTCGTCCTTCCCCTTTGCTTTCTTTCTACGTTACCTTTCTTTTCCATTCTTTTGCTTTCCTCGCCTTTCATTTCAATTCCTCACTCTTCTCTTGCTTTATTCTTCCCCTTGCCTTCTTTCGTGTCCCCTTTATCTCGCCTTCTCTTACTATAAACTTTACTTTCATCGTCTTCCTCTCCCTTTTCATTATTATCTTATTCTTTTTACTTTCTCTTTTTTCATCTTAATTTACTCAACCCTCCTCTCCTTCCCTTGTATTCCCTTTATTTCTTCTATATTTGTTTTCTTTTCGTCTTTATTCCTTTCTTTCCTGCACCTCCCCCCTCCCCCCATGCTCACCTTTAAGCTGAAGGCTGAGATGCGTGGCGTCTGTCTCAAGTTTGTTGCTTGCTTCGCACGCCGGGTCTTTAAGAATGCGCGAAGTGCTGATTCCATGGAATAGTCCTCCTTGTTATGAAATCCCCGCCTTTTACACAATCCGAATTGTCATTATCATGTCCACAAGAGTTCACTGTTGAACACAATCTGAGCCGTATGAATCCAGTCTGCACCTTAGATCCTATTTTGGTAAGGTGCGTGCTGAGTTTCGCATGTGGTCTCTTGCCTGTAGATTTCTCCGTTACATGTTTGTATGCATTTATCATCTGCCCGTGCGTGTTATACATCCAGCACATCTCACCTTTCCTTTGTGTCATTCCTTTTGAAAAGAATGACGCCAGAGAACGTGCAGTGATGCTGTAAGGAAGGAAGAGAAATGTTCTGATTGTCCAGATGGAACGGCTAAATATTGCTACTTTTCGGACAAACGTTACATTACTGGAACGAAGCAACATCCAGCGAACCTCCAGTTTCGGTACACTTGCGGCTGTTGCTATCATCAAAGACGGAGGAATTTTTAATAAAATATTTGATTCGTAGTGAAAGGAATAACAAGTTTTGATATTGCGAGGCAGCATGAGGGCCTCCTCTGTGACCAGTCGACCGAATATCCTTGGAGTGGAACAAGGAAAATTGCTTGGATTTTGGCCTGAAGTCTTTTCCAACTGAAACGTTTCTGTATATTCATATATCGTACAGTAGACTCCAACGTGCAATGGATACAATTGTTGCCTGTTAGTGTATTAACGACGTCTTATCAACTATATATTTTACATAGTGTAGATTCTACATGCGACGTGGACGTAGTCGTTCACGGCATATTTCAAGGTACTATCCCAGAATTCGCTTGGAGAACAAAGGAGAGCTAAAAATATGTCAACCAGAAAAGTCTCTGAGCCGCGGTTTGAACCTGGAATGTTCCGCATACATCGCAACGTTGGAAGACATGAAGCCTTTTCTTGGACGTACATATTGTTTCTTGCCATGATTGTAATGATAGCAGGTTTTTCATTCATGACGGGATATGCCGTCAGAATTTATTCTGAGACACTGAACCTTTTGGATATTTGTTATTACTACTCATTAGACTATATGTGTGAAACTTGGTCTCTGACATTAAGAGAGGAACATAGACTGAGGGTGTTTGAGAACAGAGTGTTGAGGAGAATATTTGGACCAAAGAGAGATGAAGTGACAGGAGGTCGGAGAAAACTGCATAATGAGGAGCTTCATAACTTGTACTCTTCTCCAAGTATAATTAGAATGATCAAGTGAAGGAGGCTGAAATGGACAGGGCATGTAGCATGAATGTTGGAGGAGAGGAATGCATGTAGGATGTTGGTGGGAAAGTCTGAATGAGAGAAACCACTAGGAAGACCAAGGAATAGGTGGGTTGACAATATTAAAATTGACCGTAGGGAGATAGGATGGGATGTTATGCATTTGATTGATCTGGCTCAGGATAGGGACCAGTGGAGGGCTCTTGTGAATAGGTAACGAACATTCGGGTTCCGTAAAATGCTGGGAAATTCTTGAGTAGCTGCACAATTGGCGGCTTCTCAAGAAGGGCTCAGCTCCATGAGTGACTACACTCAACTCTTAATGTTTTCCTGGTAGGAGGGGATAGACGTTACGTTTGGGAGCCTGAGTTGTCGCCATGCAGACAGATGCTTCGTTGTTCAAATAACTGATGGAACTACTTACCCTGAACTTAGACCCTCTTGAGAAACCACCGTAATCGCTCTTCCTGTCAAGAAATTCCTTTGCCTCATTTGGAACCCTAAGGTTCATTATCGTGTGTACAAGAGCCCGCCAGTTGTCTCTATCTTTAGCCAGATAAAGTTAGTCCTCATCTTCACACCACATTTCACTGAGAGGCACTCTGAAATTATCGTAACATTTATCTCTATGTCCTTCAGGGGTCTTTCTTTAGGATCATGGGTCAAAATTACCCATTTCTCAGTTCTCCGTTAGTGTAACATATCGCACCATCTCATTCCCCTTGATTTGATCAGTGTAATAATTATTATTGATGAGTAGTAATGATGAAGCTCGTTATTATATCATTAACTCCGCCCTCAAGTTCCAGGCTTGAAGTTTCGCGGTTTTGATGTGACTGTGGCTTCAGCTTCTTGTGGCCCAGCTCAGCACTTTGTGTGACGCCTTGTCTCTGGAACAATATGCAGAGACCTTGAAGAGTGACATCAAAGTTCGCTAGTTAAGCGACAAACACTGGGACCGCCTGTTGAACTTGCTGACAGCCAGCTACTTAATAATTATCTCAGCGGTAATATTCTCGCTTTTGCATACTTCGGAAGTATGCTCATTTCTCGTCAATTTCTTCTTGTTTCTCGTTTTATTTAAAGACGCTTTCTCTGCCCCGTGCGTCAAGTTGTGACGATCCTAATCTGTCTCCGGGAGGCGGCCGCCTGATTGCATGGATAGACGGAGAGAGAGAGAGTGACGTTACACCTGGATACGGACAGCCGGTCGTGGGATACCAAGCAGGAGTTCTGCATCTTGGGATTTCCCCATTTTCTCGAATTCCCGATTCCTGTCTTTCTTCAAATACCTGCTTTGTCCTGGTAACACTTCGTCCTCTCCTTCCTCGTTATTTCCAGGTTCCCACGGTGTGATCCTTTATCCGTTCTTTTCCTTTTCATATTCTATAACAAAAGTAAAGCTATCCCTGTATCAGGCCGTGGAGGCCCATACGGTTGTGAGACGTCGAGGCTCCTACATTTTCTAGACCAGGGGTCGGCAAAGATTTTTCGTAAAGGGCCAAATATAAAATACATTACACTCTGAGGGCCAAGAGGCAAACTCGAGGATCTTTAAAGGTCGATACAGTTAAAATAACAGGTTAAAAAACAAGTTTTCACAAATTTACTGGTGAAAATGTAACATAATAAAAATACAAAAGGAACTACAATCATTGTTTGAAACACAGCTTTAGGCTACTAATGGGATGAATGAAATTGTTTTTTTTTAGATAACATTTCTTCAAATTGGGGGTCAAAGTTAGTACGCCCTATCATCATAACTGACTGCAAATGTTCCTCTGTTAATGCTGACCTGTATTGAGATTTTACATAGTTCATCTTTGAAAATGTCTTTTCACACAGGTAGGTACTACCAAATACAGAGATCAAACCTCGAGCATATGATCTTAATTCACCATATTCATCACTTGGAAGACACTTATAGAATTCTGTTACATTGTTCTCTTGGAATTTGCCTTTTAGCATGTTATCACACTGCAGATTAATCACTTCCAATTGAAGGTTAAGTGGAAGTTACTCAATTGTACAGTTAAATGGATTTTCAAATCTGGAAATGTCTTCTGCACTTGCATCAAGATCCGAAAAACGTCGCTGGAACTGTTTTTTGAGCTCAGAAAATATATCACCTGCAAATTCCTGCGGGAATGGGGAATCCACTTCTTCTTTTAATGTTTGACAGCATGGGAAATGCACGAAACAGCTTGACATGATTTGTGACTCAATCAAAGCCAGTTGTCGTCGAAATGATTTTACCGCAGTATAAGTTTCACATATTAGCACTGTTTTGCCTTGTAGCTTCAAGTTGAATCCCATGATATCAGCAGCAAAAGCTAATTTCCCAAGCCATTCAGTGTTCGATAATAGTGGTTGAGGAGCTATAGGAGCGCCACACACGGCAATTCTCGCAACTCCTCAACTCAAGGTCAGCCGTTTGAGTACGTAATGATCCATAGACAATATGTTCGAAAAAACGTAGGTTTCTTCCTATAAATAAAGCTTCATAGACGCAGAAATATTAAACTCATATTATAATAATTATCTTGTTTCATGAAATATTATCCCACTGTGACATTTTTAAGAGTTTGGATATGTAAAATCTATTCTTAGCGCGCGGGCCGGAGTTGGCCCGCGGGCCGTAGTTTGCCGACCCCTGTTCTAGACCATCGACTCACAGATAGCTGTGAGGTTGTCAGTCTTACACGCCGGCCATCTTTTAGCCCCAAGAAGATTCCTAGTACTCTTTTCTGTCAGGCTGAGTCGACCCAAGGGCCATAGTGCGGCTGGAAGGATTAAATCAACTGCAAAATCTAGTAACCTCATCGGGAATCGAATACGCCACCTTTCTGCTTGTAGCATAGTGCTTCAACCAACTACGCTACCGCGTACCTCCTTGCATATCACATGGCGATGCATGTCTATCCTCTACACGATGTGTGCCCCCGTGCCTACTGTTTCTGTACCTCTTTCAGTCGGTTCTCATTCCATTTGATGGTAAACATCTGCCCGTCACATCCGCTTTGTAGAAGGTCAGAACTTTGCCTGAGTAGAAAGGCATATTTCAACAATGTATTGTATTGAATATATCTTTATGCAGTTTTCATTTATTATTATTATTATTATTATTATTATTATTATTATTAGAGAAAATATGACAATGAATTAATTTTATAACCCGGAAAAACGTCAAGTGGAAGCTTGTCAGCCCTTCATTATAAGCTTTTTAAATACGTTATGGCGAGTATTCATAAATATGTATAAGGTTTTCGTTTGTTAAATTATGAAATCTGTAGGACCATGTAGACTGCTGATTTACACTTCTTGCAGTTATTTTGCCAGGACTCCAAACGGCTTATTCTGTCGGTTATCTGCTTCAGTTTATTTTCTATATTGAGAGTGCAAATGGGACATTGAACACCAAACGTAGAAACTGAATTTGGACGGATGGAATAATGCAGCCAGCTGACAATGGCAGTTGGGCCCTGGCTCCGCCGAAACTTGGCTTGTTGCCAAATTAACTCGTGCAGCAAAGGATGAGCCGGGAAAAGGAAAAGAGTTCGATATGCATAGTCGGGTTTAGCAGGACAACTGTATTATTTACAGCAACTGAATCTGTGACACTTAGACGTTTTACAGGCGTGACACATTTGTGTCTGTGAAGTAAAGGAACTGCGAGGGCAGTCCATGTTTAGAAGCTGATAGTCGTTCATTTCACCAACAAATTCGCCACCTTTCCTGGAACAAAAATATTCGTACTGCATTCACAAGAACCCATCATCCAGTGGAATATCAGTCCTTTTTAATATTATCTTCCCGCATCCTTACTCCCTATTGACAAATATTGTAGTAGTATGTTAAATGGGTAACGAGAGTTCTATCCCTAATCCCCAGTTTTTTGAAATGAATAAATCCTTGTCTGATTTCAGTCGACGCTAAAATAATCAACTTAGACGCTATAAATAGAGGTAGCAGATTCCTCAGAAAGAATGGCGCCTTTCTACCGAGCTACACAGCATCACTTAATAATCGAATAATATAACGAAACAGTCTCGGACTTCCACTTCAACACAGGATTACTTTCATTCGACGTTAATGTTGAGTTGAAACAGCACCATTAAGTAACTTAATAAGGATTGATTAAATAATTTTATAAAACAGAAAAATGCCGTTCTTTACATTTTCTAATTTACCGTGCATGATTGTGTGATTAATTCGTTGCTAAATTAACGTCTGAATTTGATACAGCACCTTTACATGACAAGCGAACCTATCCAAGCAGTGCTGGAGACTGGACGTCGGGAAAGGCGAATGAGCCAGGTACTGTACTTTGTAGGAATCCCGGAGTACACTTGTCCCGCTTATCTGCCGTCCTCTACCTTAAGAGACGCAAAACCCCAGTCTCAAGACATAAAAACGTGTTTGTGCCGCTTCTCAGTGTTCTCTTTATAAGGGCATGTTCCGGTATTTAAGATCAGTAATGCTGTGCGTAGGGAACATGAAGTGGGCTCATAGTGGGGTAATCGTATCGGTCCCGAATTTTGAAATGTTCAGCTTGCATGCCAACCATTCGAACGTCGGAGTGGTTTCGGGTTTCATTTCTACAAGGCATTTGATGATTCTTGGTTATGACGATGTTCATTCGCGTAGGTTATTTTGCCGTCAGTACAATCTAAAGCTTTCTGACAGTGATGTATAACACTCGTCATTACTGGGTTTTAGGACTTTGTCCGTCGTCTGGTATTCTAGGAAAAATAGTGAAGTAGTGGCAGTTGCGTGGATTGTACGCGAGGCGTGGCAGGACGATTATGAATAATGAATTTAAACCCTGAATATTTCTAATGTAAGCTTGTCATTTGGTTTTAGCAAATGACCATATCCGTGAGTGTGTGTGTGTATATATGAATTATATCTATAGGCTTTATATGTAGATATAAAAGCCAAGTTCACTGTATGAATATAAGCTTTTACAATTTGTAAAACCTTAAGTCCAAAGCAAGGAATAATTCCTGTTCATGATAATTAACTTCTAAGGTAGTCTAGAATCCAAGACGTTTTTGATTGAGGCAGTGAAAGGATACCTTATCTTTATCGTTTTTGGTGTTTTCTGGGCCTCATGCAGAGTACGAATACATATAATAATTTATCGCATGTTTGTGTCAGTTCTGTCCGCGCCATAGCTCAAGTGGTTAGTCGCTGGCATCCCACCGCGGCGGCACGATCCCGGGTCTGGTCAAGTGGGATTTGTGGTGAACAAAGTGGGACTGGGGCGGGTTTTCTCCGATTACTTCGGTTTCCCCTGCCAATCTTCATTCTACCAAATTCTCCATCATCCTATTCACCCGGGACGGCCTACAATAGGCCAGTCAGTGGCCGGCGTGCCGAGTGGACTCAGTTGGACTCCACCTCCCACTAAGCGAATTGTGTCAGTTCTTGTTATTGACGGCTGACCGTTCTCTGTCAACCTCATCTGCTCCAGGAGGTTGAACTAGATAGCACTGTTAGCATGATATTGACTGTATACACTACAGACACACGGACACTTCGCACGACTATGCCGAATCCATTTGAGACTAGAGGTGGTTCGTATGTTCTCCCGTCGCCTATTGCAATACAGGGCGCATGGCAGTTTTCAGGCATCCGGGTAAGAAATACGAGGGGAAGTTAAATATTAAACACAATTTTAGTTTGCCTCAATAGTGATGTTGGCAGTACTGAAAATGGTGGATATGAGCAGTATTTTCATGTTGTTGACGTTGGAATAGTTACACGTTCATCTTGGCTCTTCCTGCGACAGAATGCCTCACGGAAAAACAGTGAGTTGTGGTCCGATTTTTGTGGTGAGGGGGTGTGAAGATTAGTGAAATTCACTGTGTGATGACAGTTTAGCGTGGCGATAGCTGTACGAGCCATGGAAAGTTGATAAACGGGCAGAGATTCAGTCAGAAGCCGATGCATGTTAATGCTCGATCTGGGTGACCTTCGACTTCATTTTGCGTTGAGGTTAAGGAGCGTATAGGTCAGCGTATCCGGGACAATCGAAGTGTAGAATTGATGGAATTGTGTATGAAATGAGTATCGGTCAGAAGAAAGAAACCATGCCAGAATGGCATTTTATGCCGCTACAGTTACGCAGCTTGTGGACCGCTGGGCTAAAGACATTTAAAAACAGAGTGGCTGCTTATAATATTAAAATGCAGGTTCCCTTAGCATAAGAGATGAGGATTCCTAACAGTATGAAACAGCTCTTTTATTCCATGGAACTCAACCGACTTCTGGGAGCCGATAGTCGCCAAGCTGGCCAGGAAGTTGTCTGACTTTTACAGAAGTTTGCAGGATTTCCTACCAACATTTTATATGTATCCTTATAAAACGACAGTGAATAAGTTAAATTGTGGTTGCGTCTTTCTGTTCTCGGAGAGGAGACGGGAATACAGAATTTCTTTTTAATGTTAGCAAATATTTCCCGAATTGGTCTTAACTTCTGCCTCAATCTAATTTTTATTTTCTACTTTCGTTCCCCAGATTTGGGGGCACGCGGTAGCATAGTTGATCGAGGCACTATGCTACAAGTCGGAAAGTCGCGGGTTCGAGTCTCAATGAGGTGGATTTTTTCAATGGACCTAATCCTTCCAGCCACACTATGGCCCTGGTGTCGACTCAGCCTCTAACAGAAATGAGTACCAGGAATATTCCTCGGGTTAAAGGGCGACAGGCACATAAGGCTAACAACCTCACTGCCATTTGTGAACCGATTGTCTAGAGAAAATGTGGGCACCTCGACGTCCCACAACCGCATGGGCCTCCACGGCCGGTTACAGGGATAGCTTTCCCCAGATTCTCCTGCATTCTGGTGACGGAACACGATCCCTCCCTCAGCCTTCCCGCGTTTTCCCCTGCCCAAATTCCTTACCGGTGTCTAATTAGGTTTCTGCGCTTTTCGTTCATCGTAGGCGTATTTATTTCGCCTAATAAATTTTGCAAAAAGCTGGTAATTTTTAATATTCATATAAGCAGAAATGATGGGAATTTTTAGTCCTCTCACTGAATAATTTTCCGCTGTGGACAGTCGTGTTCTGAATATTAACTCTGGATTGATTGCCGGTCCGATCAGCAAACGCTGGCAGACGGCCCTCCTACAGATAAATTCTGTTATAAATACCCTGGCAGTCACATCCAAAGGAACCATTAATTCCTGTCCAACTTGTCGGATGTTCCGAATACAGAAATAATAACATATTTAATACGATTTCACAGTACCAGATGTTTTTTGGGGGGGAGGGGCGTATTTATGATGGGTATGAAGTATGAGATTACTTTCTGTAAAACGTATTCGAATTCCACATAGAAATAATATCCAATATATAGCATTTAAATATCTCTTTGTTATAATCTTTTCTTCTTCGTTTTTTCGGGTTGTATTACTAATTACTTTCTTCATAACCCTTTATGCAGGGTTTTATCCTAGTTTTGTCCTGTGTCGAGGCATGAACATTCAGAACGATAATATCACACCAGTGACCGCTTGGTATTATGTAGGAAATTCTGTCACTAACAAACCCTACCCTCTTAACTGCTGATATGATTCTCTTGTGTAGGGAAAAACCTGTACCTCATTCATGATTCTCAGTTCCCTTTCCATAGAAACGTGTATATACGCCTGCTGGTTCGGTGCCACCTCCGTTCCATCAGACCTGTACTCCCACTAAATCTGAATTATATATTAAGTCTTCTTCTGCCACTGCCCTCAGCGAACCTGTCCTATACAAACTTCGAACTTTCCAAGTGCCAAATCTCATATCCATTTTCTTTAGACTAGGACGTTTATCCACGGAATCCGTCCAGGTCCGAGGCTCTTGTGATCTTTCGTAACAGGCTTATTTTCTACGATGGGGAGTTTTTAGCCTCACGCCAAAACCCCCAGCTGGAGGGCCACCCCTTGTTGGCTGTCCGCTACTGTTTATTCAATATATTCGCGGATAGAAGTGAACAGAAGACGAGGAAGAAGACGTAAGAAGATGCCGGATGACCTTGGCGACAGAAGAGGATATTGTCATTTGAAGGAGAAAGCTCTAGATCGCATCAAGTGGAGGAAATGTTTTGGAAGAGACTGCGGACCTGTCGTCTTGACAGATTACAGATGAATGAATCCTCTTTATCTGGAGGTCGTTTCCTCCATCCGGAACCTGAGAACGCGCCATGCCGTGGTGGCAAGGGACCCATCTAACTTGGCACCAAGAATAATAATAAAAAGAATATTACATAGATTTCTGTACACCCTATGGGCCAGTCTGCATAATGTGCCAAAGAGAAGTGTTCTCATCAGTATGCATGTAAGTGAAAATTATGTTGGAAACTGCCATCACAGGTTTCGCGCTGAAATCGCATTTCTAGCGGAAAGAGTTGGCCTGCGCATTTGTTTTGGTTTACTGAAGAACGGAAACATAAGCTGTATTTTATTGTTACTGACTGCATTAGTGGAAACAGGCATGTGCCCCCCAATTCATGTCGTAATATGAATTTGTGTGGTTGTTTTT
Organism: Cryptotermes secundus; assembly: GCF_002891405.2. Lineage (NCBI taxonomy): Eukaryota > Metazoa > Arthropoda > Insecta > Blattodea > Kalotermitidae > Cryptotermes > Cryptotermes secundus. The sequence continues at coordinate 306,990 of NW_019727103.1, forward strand.
ATTAGTTAAATCCTCAAATAGGGAAAAGCTTTTCACTGGTCACAACTCTCAAACTTTGCAGGCTCTCGTTAATGAAATGATTGCAGTGCATTCTGTGAAAACAAGTAAATTACATCACTTAACGTCACGTATGGAATCGTAGTGACATATAATTCTTGGCAGTTGGCACTACTGCCTCATGTTAGAGCCAATCAGGAGAAAGAGAGGCATTTACTTCCGTAAACGTATTACAAAGACCCTCGTAAAAATGTCAGACATAGCTTAAACAGCAGTAAACTTGGTGTGGTGAGAGCAAAAGAGGTGCTATATAACTCCCTAACTAGGGTTCACACTGGGAACGTTTGGTTCACTCACACACTGTACCAAAGCTACTATACCGGCGGTTTCTCGTTTTCAACGTGGCTTCCGAAGATTTGAGCTGCTGGACGTTGCTACTAATCTTATTTTATTTTATGAATCATGGATCGAAATTATGCAACGTGTTTGCAGTCCTAGAGGACGAGAAACCACTAAACGTAGTCTTCATATTTTAATATTATCCTCTGAATGAAATAGAGAACAAAGAAGAATACTAATCCATCCATAATCAGGAGACATCTTCTGAGTTCATACATCAATTTGGGTTTAATTAAATTGATCACCCACAAGATAATTATGACAGTATGCCACAGCTGTATCAGAGATTTCCCAATGTCTGAATAAATAAACAAAATACGTATGTCTTGGGGTAACACTCTAGACTTATATTNAAGTACTTGGTTTGAATCTCGGTTCGGCACCGGCTATCTTGAGGGGTTTTTTTTTCGTGGTCTTTCTCAACCCTTCCGGGCGAATGCCAGGGTTGTCCTCAATTAGGCCACTCCCGTTTCCTTCCAAAACCTTTCCATTTCATAATCCGATATTGTGTAATGTCGATATTGAGCCCAGTAGAGAGACACATCCACAACATTTCGTTTTCAGAACATTGGCTACCTTTGTGGAAATTGAAATGGACCGCCTCTGTAGTCTAGTGGTCAGAGTTCCTGGGTACAGATAGATGTCCGTGTTCGATTTCCGGCGCTATGAGATTTTCTGAGAAATAGTGGGTCCGGAACGGGGTCCACTCAGCTTCATGAGGATAATTGAGGAGCTGTTTCAAGGAAATAGCGGCTCCGGTTTAGAAAACCGAGATTAACGGCCATAGGGATCTGTTGCGCTGACCACGCGACACCCTCTGTACACAAAAGTTGGCACTAACTTCACCTACAAGCAACGGTCTCTCGGTCCATATAATTTCGCTTGCGGACTACAGGCCACGGAGTTTTTTTTTTTGTGCGCTGGTATTCTCGTATTGTGTTCTATTTGCGATACTATACAATACCATGCACCTGCTGTCCAGGGGTCGTAAATATAAGGAAAGTCTGAAGAAAGCAACACTCTCGCCGAATTACTAACTTCTGCACAAATCGTGTGCAGTCGGGATTTCAGACTGACTCAGAAGTTCCGTAGAAAGAAACACGGAACGGATTAGCCTAAACGAAGGAAAGACGTGGAATGTACGTGCATGGCTGTGCTGGAGAGATCACTTCTATGACCTCTGTTGTTACATCTCCATTTGGAACACGCGCAGGCGTAGACGAGAATATGTTATTAAAATGTGTGATGGTATGGGCTGGAGTGAGGTGGCTTGGGGTAACATCGAGTCATGTCCCATTAATGTTGAAGAATGTATTGAAACTTTAAGTGACTCATAAGGAAGCGTACGCTCTAGATAGGTGGTTATTCTTTGGTCTTACGAATTATAAAATGAAACTACTTTTAATACTTCTCATAAAAAGGTCGAGTTGTACCACCATGCTAATGAAGACGTATAGGGGAGTGGAGGTATAGCTCTAGCGTTCTTGACCTCGGCATTGGATGGAGGTGAGCTTCACGCCCCAGCCGCATTACTCTCGGGGAAAGAGCACCCGATACCCATTGGATAAGAGACTGGCTGAACCATGGAGCAGGTCTTTACTCTGTGGAGAAGAGAAATAAATTTAATACTGCTAGGAATCGAACCATGGCCGTCCAGCCCATAGCCCATCGGAATACCAACGGAGTTATCCCAACTCTTCATATCTTCTATACACTTTTCTTAGTTCTTATGGTAATCTCTGAAGCACTACATTTGGATCCGGAAGGGGCTAAGCAGCCTGTCCCGTGATGACAATCACAGAGCTAATCTGCTGAGGTGTCTGTGTTGGGAGTCTTGTTGTTTCCTTCTATAATTACTTCCCTGAGTCTGTGAGGCAATGTTGTTCTGAAGCTAACAGTCCCTCAGCCACCCCGTAAATTCCCCACCATTTACGAAACCTAAATGTTGTTACCGTGGACACAAGATCGCATAGTTCCTCCGCAGAGCTCTGTTGCTTACCTTTGTCTATGTGAAAGAAGGGGTGGGTCACTAAAGCACGGCGGAACTTCGAAAACAACAGCTCCAGTGTTCAACCTTGCTGACCACAGTTACCGGCTGTCAGAGACATGAACTGTCTTCGCTCGCTCGAACACTGGAATCGTGGGTTCGAATCTCACTCTAGACATGGATGTCTGTGTGCGCTTATTCTGTGTTTGTGTTGTTCTGTATGTAGGTAGCGGCCTTGCGACGGGCAGGTAACAAACGAATTACTGTGCCTTCAGGATTTAGTGCCAAGCAGCGGTATTGACGGTCGGTTCCTGTAGCTTTCTGTTGGTCCTCGCCAGCCCAGTCCCTAGGGCCTCGTGACCATTTATACTGTCTCATGACTCTCGGAGTCATTAAACTTCTTCCTGGTATTGACATTTCGAGGTAATAGTGGTTTTTTTTTACTGATAATAGTTGATCCGTGGCTTTGGTGCTTAGTTAAGCACATGGAAGCTGTAAACGCTATTATCGGAAGCCGGAATACAGTTTTCTGGAACAGATGTATCCTTACGCCTTACGTGGGTAATGTTAGAATTAATTCGCTCTCAGTTAAATGAGACAGTTGACACATTGAGAATCAATGAAGATATAAAAAAGGAGTAGATGTAAAAAAGATGAAAATATGGAAAGGAGAAAGGAAACAATATGGCGATCAGCGCAGCGATAATATTGCTGGTCTCTGTTGTCCGGAATGAAAATGAGAAAAGTTTGATAACAAGCGCAGTCAGTATATGTACACACACATTCATTGTATTCCACAGCGAATGGGTTTAGAAAACTGGAAACGAACTTTTTTCCCCTCCTGAACTCATCTTTATTGTGATTAGTGGCAGTGCTAAAACTAGACTTAAACTGAGAAGGGTGCTGCCTCAGGGCGTGCTGTTTTATTTTAGATTATGTTTGTTTCAGCTTCTGCATTATACTCCGTAACAGCTTTACTCACGCCAGACAAATAACTGTCAGAAACGCGAGATATAAATTTTATACAGGAAAAATAATTCGATGGCCCTATATGTCTTTCGGCGGTCTTGGTCGCTGAGTGGTCTAAGTTAGGCCGCACACCGTCATGCGTCAAGACATGTAACAGTCAAGACATGATGTCTGCGACATGACTCAAAGAAAGGAGCACAGTTGAAACGAATGAGATTATGAAAACCGCCGCACACCTGTCTGAGTCATGATGCTGATGAATCACGAATGAAGCAAGACTGAGTCTTTTGCCTCATGCCTTGATGCTTGTCTTGACGCAGTTGGTGTACGGCCGCCCTAAGGCATATACTGTCTTCGCGCGCTTGGAAGCTGGGATCCTAGGTTCGTATCCCACACAAGGCATGGATGTTTGGTGTGTGTGTGTGTGCTTTTATTCAGTGTTTGTGTTGTCCTGTGTTTAGGTAGAGGCCTTGCGACGAGCTGATCACCCGTCCAAGAAGTCCTACCCTCTGTAAAAGTGATCGATGAAACTGAGAAATCAACCCTACGCTCCAAAGTGGGAGCAAGAAGAAGAAAAAAAAGTCTTCTCATTCTGCTTTCCGTACATCGTCTCGTTTCTGTTTCTCACGCAGAGTTCCTCCTTGAATAATTGAGCTTGTTATTAACTCGTCCTTACTCTGAAGTGCAAGACTCTGAATTTGTTTTCTGAAATTAACCTTTACCATGCTCTGAATGGGACAACTCATTCGGGAATACTGCCCAGTCATTCTCATACATAGGCTCTGCAGAGCAATTGAATGTCTGTCAGCATTGACACGAGCCTGGATAACTCAGTAAAATGGCTACATACAAATCTGCAAGGCTGGAGTTGGGATCGCTTATCTGTTCATGGACAATAACGAAGTTTCCGGCTTCGTGAAGAGGCCTATCAAACCGGGTACTGACACGATCCTGAGCCAGCCTCAGCCTCCTCGTTGTTCCCAGTTCCGTGTATAATCCCATCCACCCCATCCTCCTCTCCTCTCCTCTTTTCCCTGTTTCTCCCATCTGGAGCATAGGGCATCAGGGAAAGGCTCGCTTCGTTTCAGTTTCTTAGTCGGCAGAACGCCGTGGACGAGGGATCAGCCCGTCGCAAGGTCGCTACCTACACATAGAATAAACACACAGAGGCATCCATGCATTTAGTGGGATTCGAACCCACGATCCCAGAGTTCGAGCGAGCCTTAGGCCGCGCAGCCGTTGTGATCGGCCGTCCACCCATCCAAGAGACGTACCCAACCCATCGTAGCTTGTAATGTTTCATCATTCTGACGAAGAGTGTCGTCATCTGACGTTACTTCATCCTTGGTGGGTCGAGTGTTTTCCGGGGCGGTTTGTTTTCAGACCCCTGTCATTTATGTTCCTTTCTCAATAAGAGACCACCTTTTATAGCCATACAAAACCAATGGCAGGGTTATTGTTTTGGAACTCACTAATAACCCGTTTCACGCTGAGTTTTATTTAGCAAGAAACAACATAATTTGTTTGTGTATATGGGTTTTTGCCGATCACAGTGGCCGCGCAGTCTAAAGCATGAACCGTCTTCGCTCGCTCGAACGCTTGGATCTTTGGTTCGAATCCCACTCAAGACATTGATGTCCATGTGCGTTTATTCCGTGTTTGAGCTGTAATGTGTAAGTAGCGGCCTTGCGACGGGCTGATCCCGCGTTCAAGGAGTCCTACCGACTGTGTATAGGATTAAGAAACTTTAAATGCAGCCAAGTTCCAAAGGGCTGTAGAACCATAGAGAAAAAATTAGGCTGCTGTTGTGATATAGCTATAGATATTAAATCTATTTAACTATTAATAATTAATAACCGCTGTTTCCGTTGACATGAATCAAGTAAGAAAATGAAGGATAACTGGCAATTTCGGTGACATTGAAAATCAACATTACTCGTAGGAGAAATGATTAATTATCCTGCACGAGATACTTCGTTGACAACTTGAAAAAATTCATAACAAGCATTTTCAGTATTGGTTCTTCTTTATTTCTTTACTAGCATAATTTATATTTGATAGTTTATTCCAAGATACTTAAATTAAGAAACATTTATATGTTGTACATTGCATTGTTACAGCGCTTATATGAACTTGTTGCTGATAGATTTAGATGTTTCCGTAGTTTCGTCTACACTGGGATATTCATCTGGCTTTCATGAAAATGTTATTGTAAATAGTCATTAGATAAATTGTATTTGTAATTGTAACGTGACTTTTGTGTTCTTTTTTCAGGTAAGTTTATGCTTCACTTCTGTGCTTTGAGATCACCTGTGTATGAGACTGTATGGTGAAAGGTAAGACACGCACATGCTTTCTCAAACATATGTTGATTTGTTGATGCTCCCTTGTATCTCTGCCTTATTTGACTGGAGGCACTAACTTCAGGGCAGGGGATTTTGTTATTTCTCGGGCATTTGTAATTACATGACTATCCCCGTGGAGTAGAATGTTTCTTGAGAAGTTGCCAGTTCCTCCGCCCGTCGAGGATTTCCCAGCTTTTTATGGAACCCAAAGGTTCTCCCCACGTTCACAAGATCTCGCCAGTGGACCCTGTCACGAGTGAGAGGTAACACGTCATAGTTCCACCACCTCGCACTCCACTTAAGTGTTTAATCTCTTGTTATTGACAGTCCTACTCCTAGGTTTCCCAGCTGGGTTCTTACTTTAAGTGTGTCGGACAGAAATTTTATATCGCGTTATAACTTCTCCTGCGTGCTACATGTACCGCCTAACTCACCATAACAGAAGAATGTAAATTATGATTATCCTCGCATAATTTTCTCCATCTTTATGTTACTTCCTCTCTCTTAGGTCCAATTTAATCTCCCGCATTTGAAACAGTGTCGTTAATGCAGTCATACAAGCTTTCTACAGGAAGTCCGAATGCCGCACGCAAGTACTGGCTTAATGCTTTGCGTAATGTATCCAATACGGCACATCAAAACAGTTTTGTAGAGGGAACAGAGAATTAATTTCTTCTTATACAAACACGTATTTTGCGCAGAGGGTTTGTACTGGAGATAGCCACAAAGAGGTAAGCAGTTACAGCCTGCAGGAGAACGCTGATGTAAATGATCCATTGATATCAGAAAATTTAAGTGAAGTTCTAAATCTGTTTTCATAATCATTAGTGTTTCCAGTCGGCTAAGTAAGCCCTTTCTCGTCCTTTGAAAATGAATTAGTCAAGCTGTACTTCAGAACAGGAGTAGTTGGAAGGGGGGGTCTTGCTGACTGCTGTGCTCGGCATGTTCAGCGTGTTGTACACCGCGCGTGAAGTCGTTCTCACAACCAGAAGACGTGTGGACATGTGGTACTCCGACCCGCCCACTGTCATATGTGCCCAGGCCGAGGGTTTGACGCCTCCACTGGATACGATCCTCGTCTTTACGGTATGCATCCTGTTGCGTCGCGATCTCGCAACTGTGGCCGTCTACACAATGTCTACTAATGTAAAAACAAACAAACTCCGTGGCCTGTAGTCCGCAAGCGAACTATACCGACCGAGCGACCGCCGCTTGTCCGCGAAGTTTAGTGCCAACTTTAGCGGGTAGAGGGTGCCACGTGGTCAGCGCAACGAATCTCCACGCCCGTTTATTTAGGTTTTCTAAACCGGAGCCCCTATATCCTTTATATAGTTCCTCAGTTATCCTCATTAGGCTGAGTGGACCCCGTTCCAGACCCACCACTTCTCAGAAAGTCTGGTAGTGCCGGGAATCGAACCCGGGACCTCTGGACCTGTAGCCAGGAACTCTGACCACTAGGCCACAGAGGCGGTCTGTCTACGAATGTAAACAAATACAGATCGATACTATTTTATCACCATTCATTTATTGTATAAATGTGTTCCGCTACATGTTTCGACCTTCAAGAGGTCATCATCAGGCGTACTTAACTAAATTCAGTCTTAGTAATTATATAGATCCATATTAAAATGCAATTCAAGAACCGAGGTTGATGATGATCTCTTGAGGGTCGAAACATGTAACGGAACACATTTATACAATAAATGAATGGTGATAAAATAGTATCGATCTGTATTTGTTTACATCCACCTATATTACTGTTGTGTAGACGGCCCTATTTGCGACACCACGGGTCTCATAACGTAGCTCTCGGTTACATATCTCTTTGCTCTCCTCTCGTCCCCTTCACGGTCTTCCAGGTGTCCAGCGTTTAGCTCTCATCCGTTACACGCGTCACATATTGTTTCTGCCTACTCGCGTGCTTCCACTCCAAAATTACTCTACGAATTTCAGATGGAATTTGGTTTTATGGGTCTACACCACATGTCTTGAGACGCATTTAATTTCATGTTATCGGGAGAAATTAATCTGGTCGTCAGATTGGTTTCCGACCCTAAGAGAAGAATATAAACTGGAGATATTTGTCGGCAGGGTGTTGAGGAAAATATTGGGACCGAAGAAGGATGAAAGGTTGGAGAAACCCGCATATTGAGGCGCTTCAAAACGTGCATTACATGCCAGATATAATTAGAATGATCAATTCAAGGATTATAAGATGGGCAAAACATGTAGCACGCATGGGAACGGAAGAATGCATAAGGAATTTTGGTGCGAAAGCCAGAAGGAGAGAAATCACTAAGAGGACATAGATGTAGGTGGGAGGAAAATGTTAAGCGGGGTCTTAGAGGAATGTAATGAGGTGGTATGGTCTGGATTCGTCTAGCTTGGGATAGAGACCAATGGCGGGCTGTTGTGAAGACGGTAATGAACCTTGTGGTTCCATAAAATTTTGAGAAGTTCTTTAATAACTAAGCCACCAGTGGCCTCTCAAGGACTCAGCTCTATGGAGTCAGATATGTAGTTTGCTAGCGTGTTTGTTTGTTTGTTTGCTTGTATTATTCGGCGAATTTAATTTTGTGCTCTAGGTCTGCAGTACTTGTCATCTGGGTACTTTGATTTCAGTTCACATAAACCTTACTTTACACAAAGATCAAATCAAATCACTTTTATCATTTTTCTTCGAACACTGTTCTCCATACAAGAAACTGTCACAGAATATATTTTTTCAAGTATGCAGTTTCTGTATGATTCATTTCGATATCGCGTACGTTTAACGTACTACGAAAGTACGAGTATATGTTTCGTAATTCTAAGCAATCTCTTCATCTTCACAGAAACAGATCACGATAATGAACCTTCGGGTTCCATGAAAGGCGGATATATCTTGACAGCTGAGGAACTGTTAGCTTCTCAATCTGGAATGTATGCTGTGGAGGTAGTTCTGGGATGAATGAGCATGAACCCCGCTTAGACGTTGAGACTCTCAAAGAGCACATTTGGAAAATCTTCGTAATCCAGTGTTTGTGCTTGAAGGGGTTATTAAATTGTAGATTAATACGAAGCTAGTGCACACTTCTGAGACTTGGTCAAGGAGCTGAGTCTGCAGTTTATTCTCTTAGATGAAAAATAAATTTATATCTACATTCAGATGAAATTAAAAGCTTATATTTGGCCGCGCCATAGCTCAAGCGGTTAGTCGCTGGCTTCCCGCCGCGGCGGCGCGTGTTCGATCCCCGGTCTGGTCAAGTGAGATTTGTGGTGGAAAAAGTGGCGCTGGGGCGGGTTTTCTGCGAGTACTTCGGTTTCCCCTGCCAATCTTCATTTCACCAAATTCTCCANTTTTTATTGTTATTTATTTTAACTGCAAATGGGTTTTTACTCGGTGGAAGTGGTACTACAGTAAGGAACAACACAAATAAGAAACATCACACAAAATAACACACCACACTCAAACAAAACACAGCACACAAAACTACACAAACAACAAAGGGCACAATACACACAATGAACGCAGTGAAAATATACTTACAGCTACAACAAGTAAACTTACAACTACAATTATATAAATTAATAGTAATAAATGATAAGTATTTTTTTTTCCTGTGGCGCTACAGCCCAAATTTGGGCCTAGGCCTACCTCCATGAAACTCTCCGTTTCACTTCGGTTTACTAGATCTTACACATACGGTAGGACTCCTTGGGCGAGTGATCAGCTCGTCGCAAGGCCTCTACCTGTAGACAAACACAGAAAAACGCACACAAACATCCATGCCCTGAGTGGGATTCGAACCCACGATCCCCGCTTCCGAGCGAGCGAAGACAGTGCATGCCTTAGACCGCTCGGCTACCGTGACCGGCCAAATGATAAGCATATCATACACTAAAGAGTGACAGTAATGAATTACGTACTGTACCCTAAATTTCGTAAACTTTTCTTTGAGAATTTGTAATTGTTTTTTTTTCTAATTTTTAGTTGGCCGTAATATGAAATTCCATGTGACACAGAGAAATAAGAGCCAATGACCATGAAAATGTGAATATATATAGACATATACACGGTGTTGTCTTAAGCCTGCACGCTTACTGGCAAACTTGCCTGTAGTTAGAAGTCGCATGTCTGCTCGTTCGTTATATAGTAATTCGATCTTATTGTTAAACCGAGCGTGAGAATCCAGACAAACATTTTTTGTGTCTCGGTTTGGAAATAGAAAGCGCTGTATATCTATACAATATTCGTAAATGATGGAATCTTGAAAAATGCATTATAATTGTTCATGTCCCCCTTCCACAAATCAATTTTAAGTTAGCATGAACACGTCTCAACATAGCAGCATCGTCACCGAATGCAACCCGCTTTTCACGTGTATGTTAAGTAAGTGGTCGCTGTTCCGAATTTTCAGTTCTTAATTTTGAGATTTGATGCAACCCAAGAAAAGGAGACCCACAAGGCCAAGGTTAAGGCTTTGAGCCTGACTACACGTAACCTGCTGTTAGGAAACTCTTCATCCAGCCAGTGACAAACCACTGTAAATTTTATTTCATATTACTGTGTCTGCATCTTGAATGTAATATGTGCACTGCTTTCCTGTTTGGAAGAGTGAGTTTCGCATACAGCGGAATGCAGAGCCTTACTAGGGTCAACCAGTTGTTTAATGGGACTTCTGACAGGCCAGTAGAGCCTGTTGAATCCACTGATGTTTCTCGCGGGTTACACAGAGTTGTGGGCTGCGTTTGATTTACTGATTGTAGGAACAGCTCTCGCCCAGAATACTGTCCTTTTCACTCAGAATACACCTTACAGAAGGACCGCAAACCGCTTCGGTTTTTATGCGTATCGTTAACAAAAGTAGGGCAAGGATTGGCGTACTTGCTGACTGTACAGTCCCCGCACTTTGTATCAAAGGAGAAGTAATTGGTGGTCTCAGTGCTGGTACGCCAGCAAAGTCAGCATGCAGTGTTAATGCCATTTATCAACGTCATGCGACGCCTGCAAGTGCATACATACATANTTTGTTGCGAGGAACCGTCGTTAAAGTTTTCTATTTTTACACCTATTGTTTCTGTATTCGGCTGAAGTAGAACGAGTAGCCGTTGCCATATTCGTCATGAGTCGACGTCAATAAATTGTCGTTTCCTTTCCCTGCCTCATTCGACAGCATACACCGACCTATGAAAGTGAATTCTTGTTGCTTTTTTATTTTTTGCTTTAAAATTGCTTTAATTTAGGAAAATGGCGAGATATGTTAAATTTGGTCTCTATCTGTCCATAATAAGCCGATTTGTACACGAAAGTCAGCTCGACCATTTTCTCAGGGGTATTTCATACTGCAAAAGTTGGTACTTGTCGTAGATTGTAAATATGTACGTAATATAATATATTCTTTTGTAACTCTTCTTATTCATTCAGTGTTGTATCTGTAGTGTACAAATAATTAATATCGCCTGTGATTTATAAGATATCCCGAAATGAAAATGATACGTATGGAAACTGTGTGCTTCAAAAATGTGATTCTCTCATCCATTGTCATCTCAGATTGTTTTTGTGCTATACAAAGATTATTGCCATTTATCTTCAGTTTACCGAGCTGTCTGTGATCCCAAGGCGCCCGGTCTTCATTGCTTATCGCTGTACGTGACAGAGTAAGGAGCCTTTCCTAAGAGCGACGACATCTTGCATTAATTCCCATAACCGCCAGCCACTGGCAGACAGTTTAACGAAACGTTGACGTGGCACTGGGGCCATGATCAGCACATACACACTGCAGCTGTCAGCCAGGAAGCCTGTCTCGGTGCTGTGGCAGCAGCGTGCAGGGGTATCTTCACATTTGTCTTTATTATGAACGCTACCAACGATTGCAAATTTCGAAACAAAATGAAAAACCTGTGTAAGTTCGAAATTTTGACGAGTGCTTGTTATCGGTATAGGGCATACCTTATCACACTTTCAGACGCCCAGCACGGAAGTCAACAGGCTCTGTAGCGATAAAAATCTGTATTTGATTTTGTGACTTGTCGGGTATAAATCTCATCGAAATTACTTTTTATCCGAACCGAAATTTCCCTCTGTTTTCCTCGACTTGTCCGGCCACTTTCCAGGATATTTCCTTAAAGTAGACCATGATTTTCTCCTACCAAAGTCCTTCCTACTTTTCTGTGATGGTCATTCTGTATCATTCGATGCTACGGCATGTGTACTTACCCTGCGTCGGTATACAGCATAAGAATAACGAAATCATATCTGCAAACCACAACGTGGAACATCTTAGCCATCCGCCGTTATTATCTGCCAATCTGTCTTCTCGAATTTTGTGTAAACTTTGTTAAGTTGATAACTTATGTTTATGGCTCGTATCAGCAAGTAAAGACGAGAAATATTTAGAGGGGGGTGGAATAGAACTAGTGGGACCTAATAGTTTGCATTCCGTAGCAACAACACATCATTAGGCCAGCAGCAAAAATTCAGTTCAGTTCTTTGCTTTTACCTTCTAACTCAGTAGCAACAGAAGCCAATTAGAGTTAACGCAATATGATAAACATAAAATGCAAGAAGCAGTACACAGTTGTAGGATAAACACGTATGTGTAAATATAATCTAAAAGTTCGTGACGGTGGTATATTATTAGTACACTCATTGTATTTATTGAAACAGCGTTTAGGATACTTCATGTAAAAACCCACTCAGTTAGACCCAATCGATAGAGCTAGCCCCTATCTCCGGAGGTAGGGACTAGCTGTATCGATTGGATCCAACTAAGAATGTTTTCACTTGAAAACGGAGACCGGAGATAGGGACTAGCTCTGTCGACTGGGACCAACTAAGAATATTTTCACTTTAAAATGGAGACCGGAGGTAGGGACTAGCTCCATCGATTGGGTTCAACTAAGAACAATTTTCATTTCATGCATCCTGTTGTGTTATAATATACAACTTCTTTATTACAACCGTCACAGCACAACTAATATCAAGATCAGTGCCTAGTTTTGGCTCTGCTACATGTTTCGACTATTAATAGCCATCATCAGGCAAATACAGGGTTAACATATATATGCCACTGAACCGCAGTACTAGTAAAATTGGATACAATAATATTAATTATATAAAATACTTGACGTAAAAATACAATAAATTAGATTATATAAAACAAAAGTTATAGTATAAAACAAGAATAAAATTCTTCGATTGATGTTTTACATCATCGAGTCAGTCGTTGGTTTTTGTAATTTTGTTGTGTTCCCACGGACAAATTGGAATATTCTATATTTTGTGTATATATAAAAAAATGTATTGGGGGCTCGTGATGTAGATGTAGTAATATTAATGTTAATTATTTAGTCGGTGCGTCATCTTACAAAGTATTGTCCGTACTGTAGGGGATGTAAACAACCGGTTGTAATAAAGAAGTCGTAAAAAACTAAGAATAGTTTCACTTGAAAACGGAGACCGGAGGTAGGGACTAGCTCTATCGATTTGACCCAACTGAATGGGGTTTTGCCTGAAGACAGAGACAGATTCCAGGCTCCGAAACGATGTTTTAAATAAAGAAAAAACGGGATGGTGGGTAATATCCGAAAACAATAATTGTAGGTATGTGTAAGATGATCTACTACACATTAGGTGCGGGACAACCGTGGTTGTATAGTAACAGTAAAGTAAACAACTGTAATTGCGTATTAACCAAATCAACTGCAAGCCTGGTATCAAAGAAATCATTTTCAGATATGTTGACACTATTTGCGGGTAAAGCACAGCAAACATAAATATATTTATTACATGAGAACGAAGTATAGAAGCTATTAAAATCTGAAATGTTTCTGACTGGAACTCTGTTAACACCGGCTTTTAAAAGTGAGGAACAGATCATTGTTGCTGAAATAGCTGAAGAAATGGCAGCAGACTTCAGATAAAAAGATCGGGCTTCCTTGTTGTTTAATTGCTAACCGGTCGGTTAATTGGAAGCAGAGACGAAAAGTATCTCGTCCACTTAGTGAAAGAAACAATGGAAGTTTCTTATCCTCCTTGCTTTTTGTAAGCTTCACAAATTTAATTCACTCGACCTCTTTTACTGCGTGTCCAAGGCATATTTGAAACGACTAACTAATTAACTAACTAACTAAACTAATTCCATGGAGTTGAACCCTTCTTGAGAAGCCGCCAGTTGTGCAACTACTCAAGAACTTCCCATCACTTTATGGTACCTGAAGGTTCATTACCATGTTCACACGAGTCCTCCACCGGTCCCTATCCTGAACCAGAACAATCCAGTCCGTACCACCCCAGTCCACATATCTAAGATGCCACCTCTGTCTCATCCGACTTATTGCACTTCCACTGAACCTAACTTATTTTGATATTCCTTTCGCAGC
>NW_019727103.1:321259-332240 GCF_002891405.2 Cryptotermes secundus
GATCGCTGTCACTGTGTCTGTTAATCCCTTTTGAATGCCTGAACCAATCTTTATGAAACTTGATATGCTTATCATGGCACCTGAGACCGTCTCATGTGTGTACTTCACTAATCCCTCCTATTAGCCTGCGCATCTATATTTGTATCCCTCCTATCGTTGCTAGGTAACGGCTCGGTAAAAATGTCGTGGCAACGAATATACACGGAGAAATAGAAGAATTGTTGGGCTTGTCGTTTTCTATACCAGTGTTTCTCAACCTCCGGGCCCTGGCATCAATTATTCCAGCCATCGTCTTATAAGAAAAAAAAAATTACCGGGCCGCGGTATGACAAAAGTTCAGAACCACTGTTAGCGATTTGTTGTTTTCAGAACTGTTTTGTTATAAACAATTGAAGTGACCATAGTGGATTCGTGATATCTAGTGAGCTATACTCAGGCGCTCCCGAGTAGTGGTTGTGCATAGTCAAAACAGCCGGCACATGAATCTAGGTCTCTCATTTCCGCTATATTTATTGATTATTGGGTGCCTGTTTTCGACACATCATGTCCTGTTTTAACGTTTGAAAGTAACGACGCGACACCATATCAGGCGAGCTGCACCCAGTCTTTCAGGCACGACTGTACTCAGGACAGTCCACTCGGCCTCTGCTTTTCGTGCACATTGATACAGTTTTGCCTAACGGACCCACCCTCACAAGTTCCGGAATAAAGGCTGCCGTGGTAACAACCTGCAGCTCGAGGAACTAATGTGCCATTTCTCCAAAATTTCTTATGTGAGAAAGATGAAGTCAGGGCCCAGGTTTCAAGCCTTTGTTCCGGTACCTCCCACAGAAGTATTTCACGCTTATTGAGGAAAATATAATTTCGCTGTTTCAACAACTTTCCTTGAGCCCTCACAGTCCCTATTCTCTTGCCAGTTTTAGTTAACGCTTAGCTAGACATCTAGTCTTTCAGCAGCAGTTCAGCTTCTAAATTTAAAGGGTTCATTTGTACGAAAGGTGACGCTGCACTGGGCCTTCATTATTACAGGCACAGAAGCACGTAGTTGCCCGTGTCTTAATTCATGCTCATGTCAGGTCTGAATAATTGAATGCCCCAGTGTCCACTGGATATCCTGACTGTAGTATTTTGTGGTTTTCCTCAGTTCATCCAGGCATATGCCCGTATACTTCCTCGATCAGACCACGACCGCTTCCTTCCAAGTCCTTAACAATTCATCATTCATCTATCATCCTACTATCTGGCTCTATATATATTGATACTATCACGTGTTTATGGTACCGTGACTAATAACAACGGGTTTTGGATTGGATGATTGGATTTATTAATACCTTCTTGTACAGTCTCTCTTAATCAGAATCAATAACAATAACTCACAATCAGTCCACTTCCGAACAATTATCCCTTGACTGCAGAGGACTCGCTCCACTCTCCATTCTACGACTGACTTCTGATTTACGGATAGACTACTTACATATTATCGAGGCGGACCTATAGAAAACATCCCCTTTTCTCATCAGTAGATATATGCGAACCACATAGAAAACATCTCTTCCTCTATTGTAGTTAAAGCGCGTTACATAGCAACGGAAGTAACCCGATTGTTGCCTGCGTATTCCTTATGCGGGAATGTAATTATGGAGTCGTTGCCGAACAGCAGGTCTGCATGTCACTGTAACTAAAATCGTTAAATAACCAGGCGAAAGAACCCGACGATACTGCATCAGCAGCGGAATATCGAGTGACGTAGATGGGTGATCTTGAATGGTAAATGCGAATACTTAGAAATTAGAGGGACAAGTTTCGTTTCAAGATAAGAACTCGCCATCTGCCTGAAGTTCATACAACATCGTTAAATAGTCTCAAAGCCGGCCGTCACTACTGTTGTCTGAAAAGGTAGGTATACAAAAGTTTACACAGAAGAGTGCAGATGTCGAAAATTGAAACACAATTAAGAACGTTAATAGCAAAATAGTTGGTCTTATTTTGGATGTTTTATTTCGATGTGAGCTCCTGTCTTAACTCGATCTGCATGCAGCCTCTTGGTCACTCCAGCGTATCTTGCGTAGCTGTAGCTTCCCATGGTCTTCGGTCCACTCTCGAAGGTACACTTTGTCCGTTTCCTCCGCAGAGATTGGTGAGTGGGGAGGCCGAGAAGTGCTCTTACTTATTTCCATCTTGAAATGAATATTCAGTGATTGTTGCATCTCGTTACTGAACTGCAGGGGTGCTTCACCGTGCTGGAAGATAATGTCATTTGTTCCTCACGCCGTCCGAGGCTTCTTGAGAATTTTCGTAACAAGCTTCTTCTCCAAGTACATGTACGATAATTATATTCGCATAATTAGAATGATAAAGCCAAGGAGGATGAGATGGGCAGGGCATGTAGCACTAATGATGTAGAATAGGAATGCATATAGAATGTTGGTGGGAAAGCCAGAAGGAAAGAGACCACTGGAAAGACTAAGACATAAGTGGGTGAACAATGTTAAAATGGATCTTAGAGAGATAGGATGAGATGGTATGGATTGGATTGTTCTGGCTCAGGACAGGGACCAGTGGAGGGCTCTTGTGAAGATGGTAATGAACCCTCAGGTTCCATAAAATGCTGGGAAGTTCTGCACAATCGGCAGCTTCTAAAGAGGAGCTCACCTCCAGGAGTGAGTGTTCTTCAAGCCATGGAAATGCCACGTTAATGTTCACTGTTTTCTCTTCTAAGAAGTACATATATGCCTGTACACGACACACATTCATCTTCGGATTTTCGCCATCTTTTTAGGAGACCTCTCTCATGATATCGGGTAGTTTGTGATTACTACTCTCACATCAAATTAATACACCCAAACTGAGAGACTGTTGTTATGCTCTGTTTTGTGTTACAGCCTGTAGCATGAAGTAAATATTTATGTTTCAAGTATCGACATTTTTATACAAGCTGCGATTTTGAAACTTGATCCCTTATTCAGAGTAATGTAGGCCTCTGTAAATAGAAGCATATGACGTCATCTCCCAAAGGGCGGACACCTTTTCGAATCACGTGGATTACATACAGCCCAGTATGGCTATTGTGTTTACATGTGTAATCCATATTGTAGGTCTGTAATCATGCCCGTTTGTCAGTTTTGATATGGTTGCAATCACGATGCGTGGTTTCATGTTCGAGCCATTTCTCTGCCTATTCCTAGAAATAAAAGGGCAGACTGCAGAGAAGTTTTCTTATCTTATCTTCTTATCACTCAAGTGAGGAAGATGCTACAGGCTTGAAGCAGCTTGTAGAACTTCTCAGTTACATGCAAATGTTCGACTAGCATCGCTTGGCATTCGGCCGTTACCTTATGATATTATCTCTATTATCGCTTTCCAATACGCAATTTTAAACGTCCAAATAATTAATATAGTCAGCCTTGACTTCTTAACAATTGCATGCCCAATTCGTGTTCGTTTCCTATTCTTACGTTACGTTCTGAAGTTTCATTTTTGAAAGAGAGAGACACTTAACGAAATACGTTTGAAAAGAAACCCCTAAGTATCACTGCATAATCAGTCTACAGTATGAATTATGCATACATTGTGGCGTGCCGCCAAAAAGGACAGAAGGCACGCCCATTGATAGGCAACGGCTGCGGTAAGCGTGTATCCTTCAGTGGAAACGCAATACAAGCAGACCCTTGCATAAGAATAGCTAAAAAAATTACGTTTCCCCGGAAATGGAAGGAAACGAATACTTCCAGCGGATAAAGCGGAAACCTTGAACACGATGTTCACTAGTCAGTCCGATTGCACGTTATAAAAGACCAGCTTCGACGAGACTAATAGAAAGTTTGTAGTGTAGCTCCGACTAGAGCAGACGCAAAAAGATCAAGACACTTCAGCGAAGTTGTGAATAATTGTGCTTGCGAGTGTAAAAGAGATTGTCCAATAAACGTCTTAGCCAAATCTGAGACCCGCGTGAATTTACTTGTCCCGACAATATTTTAGTCGAGAAAGCAGGAAGAACGGATCATTTGAAGACCTCAGCATTGATGTTGCAACAGTGACCTAAGGCCTAGTCAAATTTTTTTTTATGATGGAATTAGAACGCTTTTGGACCGTTGGACTAAAAGTAATAAAGTTTATGGCTAGTATCTAAACATGATAATCTGTCTACTATATAATTATTTTATTAAACTTAATAATATAATTGCTTTTACAACTTGACTTACGCCTTCATTTTTTTGTTTCATTGTGTTGTGCAGGCCGAGGTCTTGCTGCAGATCATTCCTGGGAAGAAGTACAAATATCAGTAAGAAATCGCAGTTTCAGAACTTAGTTTGAATCCTAACGCAGGAAATCTCTTCACATTGCAGCCGGGAAGCAAATGTCCTTGTTAGGTTGTATTAGCGAGTTTCTTGTTGAGTTCTTGAGGGATTATAAGAGAAATGAGCTATTAAGAAAATAATTAATACGTTTATTTGTTCAAAATGTATAAAAGATGGTCGCTAAGAAGAAAGTCGATTTTATACATCTTTGAATGAAACGGACTTGCGATTCCAAGTTTAAGTAAGCGTATTAGGAACTTCGTAGTGAGTCCTTAAAACAGTAATCCGAATAGATTCTGTTTATAACAAAGGAATAACGTGGCATTTCCGTGCCCAGACATCACGTCTCATTCGGAAGCTAGACTACCGCATTACTGTGCTATTAACAGGGACAGCTTCCTCTGGGGCTGATGACTTAATGCGTTGCGTTCACAAATATTTTGACAGGAAGGGGATGAGTAGGGCGAGACCACAGGAGAGAGGTTGGGAGGCTTTTGTGCTGAAGCGCGATTGAAATATCGATCCCGTTAGTCGATACACACTTTTATGTAATGTAGCCCATTATATTTTAACCTCCCATCCAGAAAAATAAAGAATATTCTTCCATATTTTCGTGCAGACTCATCAATCATGGCACAATTTGGAATGGGAACTGCGTGGTATCGGAATGTTGGGGTAAAATGACGAAAATACAAACACGGCTTGGACTGGGCCAATTTGAAAGTTTAAACAAACCTGTGCTCAGCCTGTGCTGTCGGTTCGATTTACTCGGCGGTGTAGTGGTTGTAGAACTGGGCGTAGTGAATGCCAGGATGCGGTGCAGTGCTTCGGGCACGTCTTGCCTTACATATCTTTGTTATTTACTTAATATTGTCTCGTACTTAGCGACTAGACGCGGGGTTTGGATTGGTAATTGGATTTATTGGGTTCCTAGGCCGCGCCATAGCTCAAGCCGTTAGTCGCTGGCTTCCCACCGCGGCGGTCCGGGTTCGATCCCGGGTCTGGTCAAGTGGGATTTGTGGTGGACAAAGTGGCGCTGGGGCGGGTTTTTTTTCCGAGTACTTCGGTTTCCCCTGCCAATCTTCTTTCCACCAAATTCTCCATTATCATAATCACCCGGGCCAGGCTACAATAGGTCAATCAGTGGCCGCCGTGCTGAGTGGACTCAGTTGGACTCCACCCCCCACTAAGCGAATTAAAAGAAATATTGGGTTCCTGAATCACAACTACAAAGAATTATAGCGCTCTTACTATTTCATTGCAGGAGACACTGAACACACATTCTAAACATACTTCACGTTAATTTCGGGAAAGCAGAGCTATGGATTCAGTCAGTTATTGAATTAATTTGTTCTTTGGTTCATTTCAGTGCTTTGTGAAATGATTCATTAGTGCTCCGTAGAGTCCACAGCAATCAGGGTTTGAATACGTTTCGCCATGTAATTGGCCGCTTGCTATGCCATCTGGAAGCAACACACTTGTTTCTTCTTCTCTTTCCCAAGAATACTAGACACTATGAGGAGCCGGGGTAGCGTAGTCGGTATAGCAACTGGCTACATGCTGGACGACTGAGGGGTCTGAGTTCCGAGTCCCGATAAGGTAAGAATTTTCTCTTTTCCAAATCGTCCAGACCGGCTCTGGGGTCCACCCAACCTCCTATCCAATCGGTACTGGGGACTCTTTCCCCGGGGGTAAAGCGGCAGGGTCGTGAAGCTGACCACTCACCTCCAGCTAGTGCCGAGGTCAAGAAAACGTGGATCTATACATCCACTCCCCCATACACCTTCATGGCGTAGTGCTTAATTCGTAGAACATAGGGACAACTTTACCTTAGTTTACCTTATACTAGGCTTTATGACCTGTTCTTTTCCGATTGGCATAAAACGTTACACATGTCTCGTCTACGAAGCTACTGGACGAACATCGATTAAACTTGATGTAAGGAGGTTTGCACATTAAGAAAGCGTATTCTATAGGTCCAGTGACTGGAAACCCAACAGAATAGCCGCCTTCCAGCCATTCGCATGAGAAGAGAGAGATCAAGTTTCCGAAACGTTGTGTTCTTTAGAATACCAGACTGTGGACAAAATCCAAAAACTCAGTAATCCAAAGCGAATTTTATTTCTGTCTGTATGTGTCCAGCACAATCTATGATTCGATTGAAATTGAAATATAATTTTATCGGTGTTGTAAGAATCGGTTCATTGTGCAATATAAATTGCAACATGACATAATTGTTGAGATAAGGAATGTTTATTCTCCATTATTTGCACTAAATGCCTTCTATGAACCCGCAGTGGGGAGTCGTGTCTTTACCGTCCGCGAGTTGGGTCTCGGAAAATATACAAAAATATCCTGTTTATCTGATACAAATCTGTCGATATTGAAACCACGTTTTTCAAGGAGCTGAAATCTCACCTTGTCTTTTTCCTTATAAAGGGTCCATCGTTTTGAGAATGTGTGTATAATTAAATATAGACTCTATTAATATGTAAAAGTAAAGCTATCCCTGTACCAGGCCGTGTAGGCCCAAAGGGTTGTGAGACGTTGAGGGTCCCACACTATCTCAAAGATTGCGGTAAGGTTGTCAGCCTTACGCGCCGGCCGCGCTTTACTCCCCAGGAAAATTATTTAATTAATTCCTGGTACTCATTCCCGTTAGAGGCTGAGTCGACCCCAGGGCCATAGTGCGGCCGGAAGGATTAGGTCAATCGAAAAAAAAACCCGCGACCTTCCGGCTTGTAGCATAGTGCCTCAACCAACTACGCTACCGCTCTATTAATATGCCTAAATTTTATTTGAAAAAATTTCCAACCTGGTAAATTTTTAGCGAAGTGCAGTAAATTTGTTCCGACACTGCAGTCGGTTTCGTTTGCAACGCTAGATCAATAGATTTGTGTCTGCATCACGGAACGGAGTATTGGCTTTGGCGGGAGGGGATGGCGTCCCTGGTTGTGGCGTGGAAGGAAGCCTCTAAAGTAATGAATACGTTATAGGAAGACAATAAATATTGCTACTCATTTTTAAGTGCCGTACGTTTTATTTGGTATATATTTAAAGACAGTAAGAATCATATACATAAAATTCAGTGAAGTAGCCTATGTTGCATCGTATGAATCAAGATAGGTTAAGGTGAAAAAGGTAAAGTTGTCCCTGTGCTTAACTAATTGAGCACCACGTCATGAAGGCGTATGGGGGAGTGAATGTATAGATCCACATTTTTCTTGACCTTGGCACTAGTTGGAGGTGAGTGGTCAATTTCACGCCCCTGCCACTTTACCCCCGGGGAAAGAGCCCCCGTTACCCATTGTTTAGGAAGCTAGATGGACCTCAGACCCTGTCTGAACGACGTGGAGAGGAGGAAATTCTTGACCCTACCGGGACTGGAACCCCAACTTCTCGATCTTCCAGTCCATATCCAGTCGCTATACCGACTACGCTATTGATAGGGTATAATCAGATATAAAATAAGAATATTGTTGAAGTAAGTGACATAATTATAACGGAGTCACAGTTGAAATAAGCGATATTATACAATTAATGCATCGATGAATAACACGTTAAAATGTTAGCACATACAGACTCTTTGATAGTGAATATGTTTGGAAAGAAATGACACGTAGTTACAATTCTTGCCCGGAGAGAGAGACATTGTATGTGTTCGAAGTGACCACCATCAGCGGCTAAACAGCGTCGATGCCGCCGAACTGCTGAGCGAACTACGGCTGTNCGTTTTATTTGGTATATATTTAAAGACAGTAAGAATCATATACATAAAATTCAGTGAAGTAGCCTATGTTGCATCGTATGAATCAAGATAGGTTAAGGTGAAAAAGGTAAAGTTGTCCCTGTGCTTAACTAATTGAGCACCACGTCATGAAGGCGTATGGGGGAGTGAATGTATAGATCCACATTTTTCTTGACCTTGGCACTAGTTGGAGGTGAGTGGTCAATTTCACGCCCCTGCCACTTTACCCCCGGGGAAAGAGCCCCCGTTACCCATTGTTTAGGAAGCTAGATGGACCTCAGACCCTGTCTGAACGACGTGGAGAGGAGGAAATTCTTGACCCTACCGGGACTGGAACCCCAACTTCTCGATCTTCCAGTCCATATCCAGTCGCTATACCGACTACGCTATTGATAGGGTATAATCAGATATAAAATAAGAATATTGTTGAAGTAAGTGACATAATTATAACGGAGTCACAGTTGAAATAAGCGATATTATACAATTAATGCATCGATGAATAACACGTTAAAATGTTAGCACATACAGACTCTTTGATAGTGAATATGTTTGGAAAGAAATGACACGTAGTTACAATTCTTGCCCGGAGAGAGAGACATTGTATGTGTTCGAAGTGACCACCATCAGCGGCTAAACAGCGTCGATGCCGCCGAACTGCTGAGCGAACTACGGCTGTCAGTGTGTCCAGCGTGATGGCTGCACACGATGCTTCGATGGTTTCTCGTAACTCGTTCAGTGTAGGTAGCTTTTGTCGATAAACTTCATTCTTCAAGGTTCCACATAGTTAGAAGTCAAGAGGTGTTAGGTCCGGAGACCGTGGTGGGTACTCAATATCACCTCTTCGACCTATCCATCGTCCAGGTAGAGTGTCATCCAAGTACGCCCTGACATCTCGATGGTAGTGAGGTGGAGCACCATCTTGTTGTAGGTAAAATCTCTCATCTCCAAACAGCTCTCGAATGGCAGGGAAAATCGATGTCTGAAGCATATCGAGATACACCTGACCAGTTACGGTACCTTTAAAGAAGAAAGGACCAATCAAACCGCGCGATGATAGACCTCACTACACATTAACACCCGGTAGATTCACTTCCTTGCTCACGTGAACGTGTGGATTTACAAAGAGTGAGTACATTCCCCCCCCCCNCCCCCCGTATTTCGTGATATGTGCATAAAGATACCAATAAAAGCACGTAAATCCACAGAGTAGCTGGTAGCTCAGTGAAGAACGAAACAAGATATATCCCAAATACAATGTATGATATTACCTGATTAATAAGGTCGGTGTATATTCTTGTAGAGTTTTGTTCAAGCTGGCCGTATTAGGATATCCACGTGTGCTTCATATACCGCGTAAGATAAATTAACGCTATTGTTATTACCGTCATGCTGTTTAATATTTATCGTAATGAGTTCATTTTGGATGTTCCTGCCATGTTTTTCCGAACAACAGAATCAGTTGGTATCGTAACAAGTTCCAGGAAGTCTGACGTCTAAATCGCCAGTCTCATGTTTTGTCCAGCCCCTGGTGGCGCTTACCTCCTTTGTGATGTAGTGTTCCTGGCTGTAGATCCAGAGGTACGGGTTCGATTCGCAGCACTACACAATTTTCTGAGAAGTAGTTGGTCTGGAACGGGGTCTACTCAGCCTCATGAGGATAATTGAGGAGCTATTTAAGTGAAATACCGGCTCCGGTCTAGAAAACCGAGACTAACGGCCGTGAGGATCCGTTACGCTGACCATGAAGCACCCTCTATCCGTTAAAGTTGGCACTAACTTCGCCGACAAGCGGCAGTCGGTCGGTATATTTCGCTTGCGCACTGAAACCACGGAGTTTGTTTTTGTTTGTTGCTGATGGCGCTTGTTGGATCGTATGGCTGTTGCATGATGTACCAAAGAATCACTGGGGTCGAGTTTCTTCAGAGCAGTGTTTTGCTACTTTGTCAGAAACATGAGTAAAAAAGTTTCCCCGAACGTTTGGAAGAACTTGCTTTAAAGAAAAAAAGGAATTTGAAGTGGCGATGAGACTTCGATCTTCAAGTACGAAACAAAAACGAAACTTCTAACTTTCGAATCGCGAAGTGCAAAGTCTCCGAGACGGAGAAGGCGCGAATGTTGAAGTCGAAGATCAAATCCATCGATTCTGATCAGTCCCCGCCCCCTTCTCCGATGTATCCTGTTTGATATGTTCTCTCTGAATCTGTCATCCCAGTACTCTGCCTTCAGGTTGCTGAAAATTTAGAGCAGCTCATTTGGCCTGACAGGTGAGGATTTCCACCCATCATTTGCGGTACAGCGACTTTTATAAAAAGAACACCAGCGTTGGGATATCCACTATAAAATAAAGATAAAATGCGAAATTTCCTTGTGCTTAATTAAGCAAACGCTATGCCGTGAAGACGTGTGGGGGAGTGGAAGTATCGCTCCACCATTCTCGACTTCGGTACTAGATGGAGGTGAGTGGTCAACTTCACTACCCGGCCGCTTTATCCCCAGGGAAATAGTCCCAGATACCCATTGGAGGAGTCTGGGTGGGCCCGAGAGCAAGTTTGGGCGTTGCGGAGGAAAATTCTTGCCCCTGGCGGGAATTTAACCCCGACCGGTCAGCTCATAGCCCATTGTTATACCACGTTATTTCTCCTCTTGCGGTTGTCCACCGTATTCTACTATCTCGGTTCTGAATCAATTTTTCGTATGGTCGAATCTAAGAATCTTTTTGAAAGACAGTCATTGTAATTATTCTAAAACATCCAGAGGAACGTGATGGCAGTACAGGTTTATTCATAAGTCCGTGAAACATTTTGAAAATTTACAATAAATAAACTACGCAACGGACACCAAATTTTATTACACTGAAATAGAGATAAACTCACCATTCCCCCCCCCCCCCCCCCCCACAACGCCGCCCACATACTGTGAAACCACCACAGTCCAC
>NW_019727103.1:332682-341424 GCF_002891405.2 Cryptotermes secundus
CCCCCGCTCACAGATGCGCAATATCTATGCGATAATCCATTTCGTCCCACACCCATGTCAGCATATCACAGCTGACCAGAGCCCCAGCAGCGGTGATACGGTTGCGAAGATCCCTGAGATTAGCAGGCAATGGAGGCGCAAAAGAAACTTGGAGAGATTCATTCTCTATCGGCGTAAGAATTTCCGTGATACGATCCTTAGTTTATTTGTTGTGAATTTTTTAAATTTTTCACGGAGTTATGAATAACCCTGTATAGAAAGTACTTCGAAATCTGATTTGGGGCCATGGCGGAGAGGTTTGAGTGCGTGTGTAAAGTCAGAGAGAGGATACGTTGGAAGTGACCACGCTTGCTCGAGCTTCATGATGACGTAGTCCGGTTATACGTAATCCTGTATCAGTCGGTCTCATGTACCCATAGCTTTATTAAAGCAGGAAACAAGGGTTCTTTGCCACTGTATTCTGAAAAATTAAATTAAAAAATAAGATGAGGTGCGGTTTTGATTAAAATTATGTTCTTAGCACCGTTGTCATGAAAACGACGGGGAAGTAATATTCCGTTCACCATTCTGCTGTTAAGAACATGGGGAAAGATACTGTTTTCTCTTCAGATTTCTTGACGTACATTAAAATTGCATGCTCTTTCGTTGGTACTTTGCTTCATGGTATGAATAAGTAATGTTCGAAAATCTAAGTGAGCAATAAGGAGAAACTCTAGTTCCTAATGCGACATTGAGAGACTTAGTACGCCATATGGTGACAGAATAAGCAAGTTGAATTTATTCCTGTCTTAAAAATCGATAGCATAGTTGGTTGAGGCACTATGCTACAAACCGGAAGGTCCCGGGTTCAGCTGCCGATAGGGTCATTGGATTTTTTCAATTGACCTATTCCTTCCAGCTCTACTGTGGCCCTAGGGTCGATTCAGCCTCTAATAGAAATGAGTACCAGGAATATTCTTTGAATATTCTGGGGGGTAAACGGCGGCCGGCGCGTAAGGCTGGAAACCTCACCTCCATCTGTGAGCTGATTGTCTAGAGAATGTGGGAACGTCGACGTCTCACAACCCTATGGGCCTCCATGGCATGTTACAGGGGTAGCTCTACCTTTACCTTCCAGCCGCACTGTGGCCCTGGGGTCGACTCAGCCTCTAACAGAAATGAGTGCCAGGAATCCTCCTGTGGGTAAAGGGGGGCCGGCGCGTAAGGCTGGCAACCTCACCGCCATCTGTGAGCCGATTGTCTATAGCAGGGGTCTCCAAACTTTTCGAACCGTGGGCCACATTAGGTAATTCAGCACTTTCAACGGGCCGGATAAAATGAGAAAGTAATAACTCTAGGTATATGAGTTTTATTGAAAGCACAGAATTTCATAAACTAAATACAAAGTACGTGAGAGTAAATTATCGTATATTAATGACAACAGACAGTAGCAGCAAATGCTCATATTTTCATCACAAATTATAATACAACAATTAATGTGAGTGATGGAACTCTTTTTGCATTCTTAAAATCTGATTAAATTGAGGTTCAAATTTTGAAATCCTAATCACAAGTAGCGACTTTAAATGTTCATCGGATAAATTTGCCCTGTATTTCGACTTCATGTACTTCATCTGGGAGAAAAGTTTGTTCACACAGATACGTCGTCCCCAAAATGGAGATAAATTTACAAGCAAATTTCTTTAAATTTGGAAATTGCTCTGAGTTCAGAAATTTATAAAATTCGGTCAAATTTCCTTCCTTTAATATGATAATTTTCCTGAAGTTCAATAATTTCCATTTGAATTTGACTTGGGACATCTGTAGCATCACAGTCAAACGGATTTTGAAACACTCTAATTTCCTGAGCACTGGCATCCAAATCAGCAAATCGCTTCCGAAATTGTTCTTTCAAATCTAAAATGACTAAATTTGCAAACGAGGAAGGAAATTCTGCTTCACCCTTTTTATGCAACTCTGCACAGTATAGCATATGAACAAAGTTACAATTTTTCACTTGGCTTTCCAGAAGTATCAACTTTGCTCTGAATGCCTTGATAAGTGCAAATAAATCACAGACTAAGTTATTTTCACCCTGCAACTTTAAATTCAAATTGTTCTTACGGTTCACCAGATCAGCAAAAAATGCTAATTTCCAAAGCCACTTGGTATCTGATAAAAGTGGTTCGTGATGGTTTTTCTCGGTAAGAAATATATCAGTTTCATTCCTGAGCTGAAAGAAGCGGGAAATAACCTTTCCACAGCTAAGCCATCGAACTGCAGTATAATATATCAGGTCAATAAGCTCGGAATCACATTTAACGGTACTCATTGGAAAACTAGTTCAATTCGCGCATTTCTGCACAATTCTTTCGCGGGCCGTAGTTTGGAGACCCTTGGTCTATAGAAAATATGGGAGCCTCGACGTGTCACAATCCTATGGACCTCCACGGCCTGTTACAGGGATAGCTTTACCTTGTTATCTTTGTCATAGGCTAATTTCAGTTACTTCACTGGTCAATTTGTCGTAGCGGTAACTGCCTAGAATTGTGTCTGTAACATGTTCCGGTTATCAGTTTCCAAGACTGAGATTTGACGCCGGTTTCCCTAGCATCCCCAAGTGATTACTGGGCTATTGCCTTCAAGTTACCAACGGCCGCTTTACTTACGTGCTTGGCTACCGTTCGGTGTCATTTTCCAATCTCATTCCACGCTATATCAATCAGTTTGAAACACTGTTGTCCTCAAATGGTTGCTGTGGCTCCTTTCGCAGATTCCATATACCAGAATGCCATAGTTTATATTCCATTCTTTATCCCTTTTGTTCATAACTCATTCGTATATTAGTTTTTTAACTAAGAATACCTCAAACAAACTGAATTTCATCTCCGGGGAAAGAACAATTCGCTCTGCAGTATCGGAGTAAACACAAAGCAATTAAATTCTAATACGAGCCTCCTGTGGTACTGCAGTGCTTTGTTCCGTAATTACAACAAGAAATGTAGGACAGAACAGAAGATTCCGACCTCCTACCGTTCAAATTAATTTAGTTTAAAATATTGACTTGCGGGTGGTCTCTTTTTTTACAGCCTCCTCTTCAGTTTCACACCGGTACGCGTGTACTCAAGAGCTGGCTGCATTCCCAGTGCCCACTCACACTGGGGGGGGGGCTCAAGTTGCGGAAGGTAGCTGCGAAGATATTGAATAAGCCAAAGAGCCTCATACCTCCTTCTTGCGATGGGGAGGAGGGGATTTGAATGGAAATCTGACAGTCCTTCACCTTAAAATGGTCTTTGTTTAGAAACTTTACAAGAACCCCGGTTATCTGAAGTGAGTGAGCTCCTTAGGAGATAACGAAGAACTTCGTTCAGGTATTATTATCAAGATACTGAAATCTAGGGAGCCGAGATAGCGCAGTAGGTTTAGCGACTGGTTACAGGGTGGACGACAGAGGGGTCACAGTTCGAGTCCCGATAGGGTCAAGAATTTTCTCTTCTCCATTTCGCCCAGACCGGCTCCGGAGTCCACCGAACCTCCTATCCAGTGGGTACCGAGGGTAAAGCGGCCGGGGCGTGAAGCTGACCACTCACCAGCTAGTGCCAAGGTCAAGAAAATGTGGATCTAAACAACCACTCCCCCATACGCCTTCATGTCGTAGTGCTTAATTAGTTAAGCACGGAGACAAGTTTATCTTATTGAAGTCTAGGAGGCCGTGATGAGATGGAACAAGGAATGTATACAAAATTTTGGTTTTGAAACCTCTTGGAAAACGTCCCCTTGGAAGCCTGAGAAAGAGATGGAAAAATACCATTAAAATTAATCTTATGAAGGTGGATTGTGAGGATGGATGATGAATGGAATTGGATTGGGATCGAAGTAATGTTGGCTCTGCTGCCTGAGTGTTATTTAGTGAGTAGTTAGTTAATTCGTTAGGTCGGTATGGAGGACGGAAGGAAAGGGGTCAGTTTGTTAGTTTATTGCTTCAAGAAGTCTGGTAATACAGCCCGTCCCAGGAAATCTGCAGATTACCGGACCGCTCTCAGGTGTCCTTATGCAGAATAAATGGTGAAATCCTAGCATGTATGAGTACGAGTGTGTGTGAATATGTGAGATTAATATAAATCCAATGGATACATGAGGAAGGAGAGGGAGTTTGATAGGACTCACAGAGAAGCCCCAAATTGCACGTCCCCCTTCTGTTCATCGTGTTTTCAAGCGACTAGGAGTCGTTTTAATTAGTTTCGGGTGAGGTTTTGAACGGACATGTTGCAGAACTACTGCACTGCGACCAGCCCATCCAGATATTATAGTGGACACTGAATTCTGTGGGAAATATAATGAAACTGGGAACGTTCATCTGCCGCTTCGCCACGTCTCCCTCCATTTTTTAGTTCTCTTCATGTTAATTTGTCCGTTATTAAATTTTATAAAAGTATCTTTGACAGTGACTGGTCACGGTAGCCGAGCGGTCTGATGCCGGTTATTGACTGTGCGTGGCTGCCGCGCGAGGCAATATTCGTTGGTTTGCCTCGCAAACTCGATACCATGTTGCTGCGCGCGGCAGAACGAAAACTGCCGCTCGCGAACTTGGCGCGTGTCGAGCCAAATCGTAGAGGTTCTTTATCCCGCGGCAAATGAATTTCAGTTGGACGATATAGAGAAGTGAAAATTCTTGCCCGCACCGGGACTCCAACTCCGACCCCTTGGTCGTCGAGCCTGTAGCCAGACGCCATACCGACTGCGTTATCCTGTTTACAGTTGGGTTCACTGCATTCTGTTCCACTGGAGATATCACATTTTACAAAAATGAATATGTGGACCTCATGAACGAAATGTTCGGTTACGAAATTTATGCGTGCCTTCATGGGTTCCACTGATACATAGCAGTGAAGACGATAGTGATGTGAAGTTCGGTTGTAGAAGTAAACTGAGTTCGGGTTTTGTGCCAAGATCTCCATTCATGCTCCAGGGTCTTTGTGTTGGCAAGAATAGAATCGTTTATTAAAGAACGTCTTGAATTTCACTAGTAGAGGAACATGAAAATAAATTCTGCGTAGGATAGCCGCACTTACAGACTGTCGTAGTTCAATGTGTTTTGTATCACATTTCACAAGAGACTGCAGTTTCGTACAGTTCTGGAAGGGAAAACATGTTAGAAATAGTGCTTAGAATTCTCACATTCCACAACATTGAAAAGTGGCATCATTATCTCAATTTTGGGGTTCTGTAGTCCAAACCCTTGGCAACTTAGGCCGCATTCGTTGACTTTGAGCTTGCAGGTAGTACAGCGGCATTCCCTTAAATCTAGGGGCTGTTATCTTAAGCCAAATGGGGAGATCCGACTGTCGGGAGTTACAGTTCTTAGCCAGATTTGGGAAATTATAATTTTCCTGGCATCGGGTATAACATATCTGAAGTTATAAAAGATCAGCGGTGATTCTGATGCGCTGACTTCCTAGGTATTTGCTCCCAGTTTTTCCCCAGCTGGTGTTTTTCGTATTCCTCTATAGATTATCGACCGCCTTTGTGGTCTAGTGGTCAGAGTTCCTGGCTACAGATCCAGAGATAACGGGTTCGATCCCGGCGCTACCAGATTTTCTGAGAAGCAGTGGGTCTGGAACGGGGTCCACTCAGCCTCGTGAGGATAATTGAGGAGCTACTTGAATGGAAAAGTAGCGTCTCCGGTCTAGAAACCCGAGATTAACGGCCGTGGGAATTTGCTGCGTTGACCACGCGACACCATCTATCCGCAAAAAATGGCAGTTACTTCGCCGGCAAGCGGCGGTCGCTCGGCCTGTATAGTTTGCTTGCGGACTACAAGCCACAGAGTTTGTTTTGTTTTCTTGTGGCATGTAGAGAAGTAGCCGGTGACACTCGAATCTGATACTTCCTGTCCACAAGTCAACAATGTGGCGTTAAAAGGTAAGGAATGTCTCACCCACACAACACACATCTCGGTAACCCCGTTACATTTTAATGTTTGTTTTAAGAGGAACAGTGAACACCCTTTCCCTTGTAGGCCCCCTATGCACAGAAGTTGTCTTCCAGCTCACGCGAGAATATGTTTTGTCAAGTGGAAGAGGGGGTTAGTCTGAATGCATCGACCTTGTTCTTATTCCAGGAGCCGCGAGAGACTCAAGTGTACAGTCGTTTAGAGCCTCGAAGAACAGAAACATTGGCTGAGTTCCTGCATGCGGGATGTTGCTGAAAGTACATCCTTCTGCAACTTTCAGATCTCTCTTGTTTCTCGTCCTTGTAGATCCAGACGAGCATAATTGTGATATAAATCACAGCTCCTTGTGTATCCTTAAGCGGCCGAGCGACCCGGAGCAGCTAAACCGATGCAAGTGGCCGGATTATAAATCAAGCCCAATATTAAAGCAGGCGCACAACCTCTGACAAAAATTAAACTTTGTTGTATCCTCTTTACGCCTCTGCCAGGTTGAGGGACTGTTTTATGGCGGCTGCTACGTCTCCGCACTTACACATTCCCCGAGGTCTTATAATTTTACATATTGTTTTATATGGGTGTGAAACTTTGTCTTCATCCCAGTGTGAGGGAACGTTAATTGGGTGGTGAATGAGAACAGAGTGCTGAGAAGAATATTGTACGTAAGAGGGAGGAAGTAACAGCAGGCTGAAGAAAATGATATTGTAGCGTGTAGACCCGTTACTCGGTAACGACTGCGAAACAAACGACACAACATCCGCTGCTAGGACGCAGATTCTTAATAAGCAAATATCCGCAGCCGATACTGAGTAACGCTTTCGCAAACAAACATATTCCCACGGAAACGACTGGATTACAACAATGAATGGTGTTTTCTATACGGTCCATGTCGATATGTTATAAGGAGGACAGATGGAGCGGGAATTCGGAGTTGTGAGGGAACTGTGAAAAAAAGGACTTAGTCGGCGCATTTGAGAGCCAGCGGGCAAAGAAGTGAGCACGGAAGCTGAAAATGTCCACTGTTAAAGCCGTTACCAGGGAATGACTGGTGAAGACACGGTGGACTGGAAAGACTTGAGTATGTGCTGTAGTGATTTTTAAAATGTGGATCAACGATGTAATCACTCATACACGTGACAATATGATAGAAATTCGTATTCTTCTCCAAGTACTGTGTCTTACTGTGTTTATCAAGTCGATGATAACAAGAAACGGATAGGGTCTTTAATATATTATTCGAAGAATCTAGTTGGAAGTAATAAGGCTCAGAAAGGGGACCGGTGGTGGGCTTTTGTGAACACTGTAATGAACCGTCGTTTTGTATAAAGTGCGGGAAATTCTTCACAAGTTGAGCTACTGTCAGCTTTGTAAGGTGGACTCTGTTACATGGAATTGGTTGGTTCTTCATCCCACAATAATTAAATGTGATATGTTTATACATGACACACAACTACTTGAAAGTAATCTTATTAACATATTGTGTTTATATTGACCTAATCCTTCCAGCCGCACTATGGCCCTGTGGTCGACTCAGCCTATAACAGAAATGAGTACCAGGAATATTCTTTGGGGTAATGGGCGGCCGGCGCGTAGGGCTGACAACTTTGCCGCCATCTATGAGCCGATTGTCTAGAAAATACGATGGGAACCTCAACATCTCACAACCCTATGGGCCTCCACGGCCCGTTACAAGGTATTATAGCCGTTGTGTGACGCTGGAGCCACGCTTAGGGTGAAGGTGGACGCAGCTACTCACCAAGAATCGCCTTGTAGCGGCTCCGAGGAATTAGGTGGAGACGTAGCCTCACCTTGTGTTGTTGAACGACTCCGATGTTCCGAAGTATGATGTACTGGGCGCCACTCAGTCGGGAACATGAAACTTTTCTGCAGGTCGTTACTTGGGCCTTAGTTTCAACAAGTTAGTCAACAAAACCCACAACAAACTTACAAACACTTGCACTTTATTAAATTCTTCTGAATTTACATCATTAGAAACACTTGACTAGGACCGTGCATAGTCCTCTGTTCCCCTTTTTAAGGAGAGACACGCGTCATGACAGTTTGAGAACTAGGCTTTGTCTCTTTCGAACAAAGAAAAGCGTATTACGCCGCTTGTTATTAGGATGATGTCATTTTTGTAACCAGTGTTTCTGATTGGCTTTACCCTGGGCAGTGCTGAAGTAACTACTTATGAAGCTTGCATCATGCCTCACTGAACAAAAGGGAGAACCCCTGAATTATCAGCTTCATAAGAAGTCATGCGACATTACATCATCCCCTCTTAATGGATACCCCATAGCGTAATGCAGCGCGTGATGACTTACGCAATTCCACAATTCGTAATTTAAATCCTGTTACAATACAGTAGTTATAAAAAATAAATGTATACATAAATTAGTCGAACCATATTATTAAAGAGGAGTAATCTGTTATAAGGGATACCTTTACTTCTTTTAAAACATATATATATATATATGTATATTGTAGCGTGTTTTGTGTGTCACGCTACAAATAAGTTCACGCCGTCGTTTGGTATAGCGAGTTTATTCCTTCGCTCGTCTTACACGCTTTACAATCATTCCCATCTACAGTGTCACAATCACTGCTTACAATAACTCGGCGATGCTGGACTATCTCTTCTGGCGGTTATCCCAAGACTCACTTCCAAGATGGCTCGATCACGACTGGCTCCTTAGCTGGCTGTTCCGAGACTGACTTTCTTCTCCGAAGGCTTGATCACGACTGAAGGCTTCTCGTCGAAGCTGGGCTTTTTTAACCTTGGCCCCTGTTAGGCAACGAACCCCTTGTTTTTA
>NW_019727103.1:341811-418931 GCF_002891405.2 Cryptotermes secundus
AATGGCTTAAAAGTATCCCGTTACTTCTTTGGCAGTAAATGCAATGTACAATACCTTTTTTGTTAAAAAGGGAAAACTATCCCGGTTCTATTTTCATTCCACCTCAAGCACTGTATATATATAACGACAGTAAAATAAAGTAGAGACTTAATTCGATAAATGCTTTTTACCATTCAGTTCAAAAAGTTTTACATTTCTGTCTACCAGAATACAGGATGAATAGAGTGCACTAAATTGTAATGCCTGGGCATGTGTCCAGTCCAACTTATCCTCCTAGACTTTACTGCGAGTGTTTAGAGCATACCAGCGTAAATCGTGAACTTTCTCGTTGTGTGATATCCCGAATTGCTTATTTACTTTACCCTCCTCAGGTCTAAATATTGTTCTAGGCCCTTTGTCAAATTCTAATATGTATTCCTTTCTCACAGTAGGAGACCACGTGAAACACAGCTGATTCTCAACCTGTTCGAAACCTGGAGGGTTGGCAGCCGTTTTGTAGCTGAACGATTAGGAGGCATTCCTACGAATTATTCATCTCCTGATTCCATCATAGTCTTCATTTCTGTCTGTCAGTGTTGTACACAGAAACACTACTGTAGGTACAATAATATCATAGCTTTAATTTTGGTTTCTTGTCATATCCATCGAGATTGGAAGCTTCGGTACAAATAGACATCCATCGTCCTGTGTTTATCTGAAACACCGTCCTGTTTATATTTCAAAACACAACGTTTCGGAGACGACAATCCGTCTCCGTCTTCAGGTAAAACCTGCTCAGTTGAACCTAATCGATAGAGCTATCTCTGGACGTGATAGTGACTAGCTCTATCGATTGTGCCAAACTGAGTAGGTTTTGCCGGAAGACGGAGAAATAATCCATTCCCCGAAACGTTGAACTTTGAAATTTAAACAGGACTGTGTGCTAGATAAAAACAGGACGATGAATAATGCCCCAAAACTTAATATTTGTACTAATATGTTCGTGGACCCCCGTTCCAGGCTCACTTCTCAGGAAATCTGCTAGCTCCGTGAATCGAACCTGGACCTCTGGATCTGTAGTCAAGAACTCTGATCACTAGACCTCAGAGGGGTTCACTCATCCTCGTGAGGATAATTGAGGAGCTATTTCCAGGAAATAGCTGCTCCGGTCTAGGAAACCGAAAATAACGGCCGTGGGGTTCCGTTGCGCTGACCACGCGACACCCTCTGTCCGCTAAAGTTGGCACTAACTTCGCCGACAAGCGGCAGTCGCTCGGTCGATATAGTTCGCTTGCTTGTTTTTCATGTTCGTAAATTTGATTTGGAAAGCGGACTCCAAAATTCAGAATAAGACATGGTCGTAGATAGAAGGATATTTTTAAAATCGGTACAATATCCTAAGATATAAGGTTGTGGACTCAGCCGGCTCGGGGTACATCGGCCATCTGTTCTTATTGTAACATGAGCCTTCGTGTTCCATAAAAGGCGTAGATTTTTTACAACTTGGCGACGATCGGCTTTTCAAGAAGGACTCTGTTGCATGAAGTTAGTCGGTCTAGTCAGGGAGTTCTGTGGCATTGGTGAGACTTGAGTGTTGAGGTTTGGAAACTTTATCGTCTCTTCCAGAACGTTTCTGAGGTTCACCCTGCTCCTACGTACAGAATAAATGGGTTGCTTTTTTCGCTGTCAAGGCCGCAGATGCGTCACAATAAGAACTGGCTTTCATTTCACTTCAGACCACGGAATTAAGCTGCCTAAGAACCAGTCAGATATAATTCTCAACTTTTATTCTATGTCAGTCATTTAACACTGATAAGCACTGGATATTATGTGGTGAGTTGTTGTTTTTAAATAATTTAACTACGTTGTTTTGACTAGTGAATTACTGTATATTGTAACCGTCCAAACCTTTCAATACTCTTTAATGGACGCATGTTCCTTTTCAGCCATTTCAATAGAGTGACTGATTTATAAGGGTGACCCATCCATTAAGAAGTTGACATGCATTTCGCATTTGGACAGGAACAACTTATTTTGATACCTGGACCTTGGGTGACCGTTAGAGGGTCGAGGCAATTATGAAAAGGATATGTTTGTTGTCTGCCCTAAACTAAGACATAAGTGCTTTCACATGTAGGGTCCCGGGTTCAAAATCTCTGGATCTCTTCATTCTCAAAGTTAGTAATGTGATTGTCTTGTACTGATGGTATCATGATTTGGCAGTTAAAATCAGCCATTAGAGAGAATTCTTGTCTGGGAGAAAGGCCGTCGGTTCAAATCCTATACGGTAAGAAGTGACGCTCCCGGAGATAGAGTGGGCAGAAGCACTTGGTGTTCAGAATTCATCAGAGACAGACGTATCGGACTTGGCACTTAGAATTCACCAGAGGCAGACGTCATTTACCTGCTCTCTCTAAGTTTATCTAAATTTAACAGTATTTATTTGGCTCGATTAATCTTTGGCACATTACTCCCTACTCGCCGATAAAGTTATAGTTTGATTCTGAATTAAACAATATTGTGATTAAGCAGAAAGAGAGTATTTATTTGTATCAGTGGACTAGTTTTAAATGTGCAGTCTCCGCTTCGCCCCAGTTATTACCGTGGCACAACCCTGAGAAGAGTCAAAAGTGTTCTACCGAAGCGGGCAAACAAATAAATAAACATAAAGATAGATAGGCAACGGTCATAAGAACTGACGAACAACGGTTGTAAGAAGTGTTCAGGCCGTGTGCGGTTATAATATGTCTGATAGACGTGAGAAGTTTATTTAATTGTGAATGTAAGGGTGGAAAATGTAAAGCTATCCTTGTAACAGGCCGTGGAAGCCCATAGGGTTGAGAGACATCGAGGCTTCCACATTTTCGAGGCAGTTGGCTCACAGATGGCGGTGAGGTCAGCCTTACCCACCGGCCGCCCTTTACACCCAGGAAGATTCCTGTTATTAATTTCTGTTAGAGGTTGAGTCGATCCTAGGCCCATAGTTCGGCTGGAAGGATTATGTCAATTGAAAAATCCAATGGCCTCATCGCGAATTGAGTCTGAGATATTCCTGCTTTTAGCATATTGGCTCAACCAGCTTCGTTACCGCTTACGTCCTTTAATTGCGAATAAATAGATGATCTGGCAGGACGCGATGGCGACTTGTTTGCAAGTGCCATTCCTACAGTTGCTTCCAGAGAGAAACCCAACCGAGAACTTCATTGAGGACAGCCAGTAGCCGGCCTAAGATTCGAACGCTTGTACGGTCTAAAATGTTAGATTCGCGTCAAACAAAGCACCCAGGGATCCGAATTTCTCGAGTTGATCTTTTATACAAAATGGTATGGGATGGAGGGAATGTAAACTATTAAATTTCTTATAAACTTCTCTTAATGGATTAAGGGGTGCGTTAGAGATTCAACTCACACTTGAAGCGGGAGAGGTCACGTGACTTGGGCGTAAATGTACTAGTTCACTTTCATCGTCTGTAAGATGTTTTCCTCCCTTCATATGTAAATAACCCGCAGAGTTTCTATTTATCTCAGGGTATACAAGTACACATTTGAAATACAGCATCGTTTCAAAACATGACTCCGCATTGTGCGCATGTTTACTTGACATTTAAACTTACGTGTCTGAGAAACGAAAAGGAGGAGCTCCATAGCTCCTGATTTCTTTATTAGGTTGATAATGGTGATAAATTTCTGCAAAATTAGTCGGAAAACTTGAGCGGAAGAGTCTCCTTGGTACACCAAGACGTAGATTTTGTGATAATATTAAAATGGGTACGTTTAATATTTGTGGGTGTCTACTGAAATTCTTTATGAGTTATGAACTTTTATCGGGATCTTGTGAATAAGGAAGCTTTCGGATTCCATAAAAAACATGTCCCGAGCGACTCTGCTCCATGGATCTAGTAATTATTGTATTACAGTTGTGCTTAAGTGCTTAAGACACAACCGGCGGTCACAGATCTGTAACCGCATGTATGAATTTTATGTATCGCTTAGTTGCGTCAGGACCCCCTCTGTGATCTAGTGGTCAGAGGTCCTCGCTACAGATCCAGAGGTCCCCGGGTTAGATTCCCTGCGCTACTAGATTTTCTGAGAAGTCGTGGGTCTGGAACGGGACCCAATAAGTCTCGTTGAGGATAACTGAGGAGCTCCGTGAATGGAAAAGTAATAGCTCCGGTCAAGAAAACAGAGATTAACGGCCGTGGGGATCCGTTGCGCTGACCACGTGACACCCTCTATCCGCTAAAGTTGACACTAATTTCGCCGACAAGCGGCAGTCGCTCGGTATAGTTCGCTTGCGGACTAAAGCCACGGAGTTTGTTTAGTTTAACTTCGTCACAGTTCCGTGGTCTAGATCGCTCGAGAAAACGACCTCAGATTTGCATCCCTGTTATTTTTCCTTCGATTTATTTGTAGCTGTGGTGAGAGATCCTGACGACAACTAATGTCGCAAATGGTTATATTTATTTTACTGTGGTAGAAGGAGAGGAATGGAATTGCAGAAGAGGAAGGGCCCCCTCCCCAAATTATGAATATTCATAAAGACTCTCCTTTGGTATTCGTAACACCGCACGTTTGCCTTGCTGTGTGGAATGAAATGAGGCGTGCTTGCATGTGTGAGGGACATACAGGACAGTTTCTGCTTTTGTCGTTTGGTGTCAGCTGCACTCCTTTCTCAGACTTCCTTCTCACGTTTCGTTACGCACGCGTCTGTTGCTTCTTCCAGTGCATCTGCCACGTTACATTATGCACTTTGTAGCATGCTGAATTCGAATTACTTAGCTGTCGGACCGCGTTCACCCGCAAGCACTAATATTCCCTGCATTTGACAAATCAGTCCCTTATAGCACTGAAATCCTCCTTGCTTACGTATGTAAGTCCCCAATGAGCATAACCAAATTTCGAGATATGGAATGTTGCTGTGAGACTTATAATGTTGCAATTCTGTGAAAATCTGGGGGTACGATGCCCTCTGACGGTACTTACGGGAGGTGCAGCCTTAATGTTGTGCTAATGAGTATCATAGGGCATGGGCTAGGCCCTGCTGCTTAATCCTGACACATAAGTTATCTCTGGGATCTGGTACACAGCAAACGACACAATAACGGCATTAGTAGTAATGATTTTAATGCTAGTAATAATGGCATTAGGGTTTGTTTTGGTAGTAATTTTGCCTTTATTACAGAATCCCTTAATGTACTGCTGTACTCTTCCAGCAGAAACCTCAGTGAGAGGTTAATTGTCGGCCAGGTACCCAAACTGTCCTTCCTTTTGGAAACCACAGGTTTATTGCCGTATGACAAAAGCCGGCTATTGATCCCTATCCTGAGTCAAAGTAGTTTAATCTACACCCTTCAACCCTTTGTCTCTAAGTTACATTTTAATATTATCCTTCATGTTCATCTAGGTTTTCCAACTGCTCTCTTGCCCTCAGAGTCTGTAATAAAAGACTTGTATATATTTTTTATCTTTTTTATCTTATCTTATCCCTGTCTCCAACACTCTCAATGTTATTCCTTAATCTCAGAAACCAAATCCCACGTCCATACCAAAGTGCGATTATGTAGGATCCGAGGTTTTCACGGCGGTGAATTGTCTGAACCAGCGTTTCGGAGGAACGTATCGCCCTCATCTTCATGGAAGACAATCCGCGAACAAAGAACCAGCGTGGCAGTCTGCAGCCACCTGCTAGCGCTGGTTCCTCGCTCGCTGAATTTTCTATCCTGAAAGTGGAAGTGATATGTTCTTCCGAAACGTCGGTTCACACATGAAATTCGCGATGAAGGCGTATGGGGGAGTGAATGTATAGATCCACAGTTTGTTGACCTCGGCACTAGCTGGAGGTGAGTGGTCAACTTCACGCTCCGGCCGCTTTACATTTGGGAAAGAGCCCCGGGTACGCATTGGATAGGAGGCTGGATGGGCCCCAGACCCATCTGGGTGACGTACAGAGAAGAAGCCCCAACCGGGACTCGAACTCCGACCTCTCAGTCGTCTAGCCCATAGCCAGTCGCTATACCGACTGCGCTGTCCCGGCTCCCTATGTTTCTACGTATATTGTAGGAGAATGAAGCTTGATGAAAGGCTGTCCCGCAGGAATGAGATTCCGGGTTCATGGAACACTGTGCTGGGAACATTTCGACCGAAAACAGAGAACGTGGGATAAGGATTGAGACAAATTCATAACAAGGAACTTCATAATTTTTTTCTAGTAGGACGATAAAATCGAAGAGGTTGAGATGGGTAGGACATGTAACACACATTGGGCTATACG
Source organism: Cryptotermes secundus (assembly GCF_002891405.2). Lineage (NCBI taxonomy): Eukaryota > Metazoa > Arthropoda > Insecta > Blattodea > Kalotermitidae > Cryptotermes > Cryptotermes secundus. The sequence continues at coordinate 348,061 of NW_019727103.1, forward strand.
AAATACGTAAAAAATTTTAATCTGAAAATCTGTGGATACCATTATAAAGATCTGGACGTAGATTACAATGAATGGAGCAAATTCCGTTGATTCCGTGTCCATTGGAGGTCTCTTGTGAATATGGTAATGAACCTTACTTCTCTATAACGGACGCGTGGAAACTGTTGACCAGTTGAGTAACTATCGGCTTCTGTATGACTGTAGTTAAAATTAAAGTTCACGGTTGAATGCAATTTGTAGAGAGCCGTAACAAGTAAATGAATTCAGAATGTGGTTTCAAGTGTTCCCATGTGATTTTTCTCGCTGTTAAGCCGGATGTGAGCGTTTGAGAATCCTCTTGGGCTATGCCGTTCCAAAGCTATAAACCTGAGAACAAGATTCTCTACAGAGCAGTGTCTCCCGTGTTGAATTTTAACTACAGCTAAACTTCCCGTTATTCTGTAAGGCCGCATGAATTTCTACAGTAAAAATGAAAACTGCTAGAAATATTCTGAACACATTCATTAGTATGCTTCCATTTTATGCAGTTTATGCGAGGTACGCGTAATAGGGAGGACGTATGTGTGTCCGCGTGTTTGATCTCGGGATTCAGCTGAGTTTGATATAAGGAATCGCCACTTAGATACATCTGGCGCAATTAATTCTGGTCCATACAGGATACCTGCATTATGCACACAAAGCTGGATCAATTATGAGCGAACTGAATTCAGTCCCTTCCAGTATTATTCTCCCATGTAAGCCAGGGTCTCCGAAGTGGTCGTCATGATATCCAACTAAAATTGGTTACGTATTTTTAATATGTATTGCACTAACTTGGCCGACAAGCGGCGGTCACTCGGTCGGTTTGTTGTGTATTAATCTTCGTCCTTTTATTCTTCGATGGTCACTATTTAGTTTTTTTAATCGAGAACAGATTTTTTTCCTTGGCACTACAGCCCCAGTGGGTCTAGGCCTACCTCCATGAACTTCTCCGTTCACTTCGGTTTTTCTAGATCTTACACATACGGTAGGACTCCTTGGGCGGGTGATCAGCTCGTCGCAAGGCCTCTACCTCTACACAAACACAGAAAAACGCACACAAACATCCATGCCCTGAGTGGGATTCGAACCCACGATCCCGGCTTCCGAGCTAGCGAAGACAGTGCACGCCTTAGACCGCTCATCGAGAACAGATAGGTATTCTTTTTTACCATGGCATGTCGATTATTTATTGTTGTCTAGCTAAATAATAATAGCAATGATAATATTAATAATTAAATTAATAATAATAATGATGGAAGTAATAATAGTTTAATTGGTTCAGTATAAAATATGTTTCACCAACAGAGTTTTTGGTCCAAAGACGTTTACATCCCTGCAAACAATATTAGCAGCAGAAGCGCATCTAGCAGAGGGGCAATTTTTACTAACAGAACAGACATTGAACATAGGAGAGTCTCGGATATATCGAGCTAATAATAATGCTAATAATAATATCAGTAAGAAGCCTGTGATATTTTGGCTGCCGCGGGAGTTTGCTAGCCGATCACAGTGGCGTCGAGGTCTAAGACAAGAACTGTTTTCAGCCGCTCAAACGCTGGGAGCGTGGATTCGAAACCACTCGAGGCATGGGTATCTATGGGCGTTTATTCTTTGTATAGGCAACGGCCTTGCGACAGACTGATCTCTCGTCCAGGAGTCCTACCGTCTGCGTATAGGATTAAGAAACTGAAAAAAGCGGCCAAGGTCGAAAAAAGGGCTGTATAACCATGAATAGTTAGATATAGTTTACTAATTAAGACTCCTACTTCGATTTCTGAGGTATGGGTTTTGTATCTCGACCCGAAGACCGGTTATTTAATCTTGAGAGTTTCCTTCATTCCTTCCCGGTAAAGCTTAAGACGGAGCACGTCAGATTTCATTTCGTGTTTCTCCAATTCGCCTTTCGTAATCATGTTCATTCGCCGTTACGTGACACGACGGAGAGCTCGTGGAGCACGCAACTAGCTGCCGGGAGGTGCAGTCTGTGTTCCCGTGGCCTAGACTTGTGCGATATTAACTTCGGCATCCTGCGTCGGCCGTTTCTTTTGCGTTTCAAATAACTCAGAGACCATTACGACCTGTCTGCAAAAGAATTCAGAGCATTATGTCTCTCTTATTCCTCTCCTTCTTCCTTTGTATCGGGGTGTCATTTATAATCTGTTGTGGACGTTCCATTTATCTTGCTCAGCGTGACAGGATGCCTGCCGAGTTCTGTGACCTAGAAGCAAAATTGTTATTCTTGCCAGAGACACAAGTTTCTGCAACTTCGTTGTCTTTGTCTTTCCATTTGTTTGTTTCAGCGCAAGAAAGAGCAGTTGTTAGCACCATTGCATGCATAAATCGTGTACATTATAAGAGTAGTGTATTAATATACGTATATATATATATATATAACAACATGCGACAACACAGTTCCGCTGTTTTGTTAACACATTCCAAACTACATCGGTTTCTTAACGTGTTTAATTTCTAATGTTTCTAAATTACAACAACCAGAATAGCTATAGTATAGCTCAGAAGCTAGGTTTAGGGGTGACTCTATAGACATGTATTTGGAAAAGGTGTATCCGGTTTGAATCCCGACCGGTTCACCACCGGTTAAAAATTTTTTGTATTGTCAATAATTAAAATTCGTAAACCATGCAGACTCGTGTTCGTCCTCCCATCGTCCCTCTTATATGGGGCAGATATTGTGCCACCTGGCTCTCTTGATATGGAGGTTCTTTATATCGTCCAGGGTTTGCTCGTGGCTGCTGTGCTGTTTTCACTGTGAGATGGGCACGATATAAGGAGAGAAAATTAAGAAATTATAACAAGATTAACGATTGTAAAACTGGAAGGGAAACGGAAGAGATGGATTGCTGGATGGTATGGAGATGGATTTAAGGAACCTGAGTGTAGTTCATTGGAGAGCAAAGCCATAAGTGAGGGATGGCTGGAGAAAGTTTATAGAGCAGGCCAAGACCCACAAAGGATTGTAGTGCCAATAATAATAATAATCATAATCATAATCATAATAACAACTTCAGTTTGCTCGCTCGGAAGCCGTTCCATCGACTACTCCTTATTAATCATCCTCTATATTCCGGGGCTTGTGCAGTAAGTCAGTTGATGTCCGACACACCAAGTGGACTCACTCTCATGGATATGGTGTTCAGTTACGTTCTCCAGCTTGTGGCCCAACGCAGATCCGTCCCCGGAGAAACCATGACCGTGAAATATCTTATGCAGTTTACTAGGTGCCACGTGAAACGGCAGCCCAGATATGTCCTTAAGTGCGAAAGTAATGTTATTTAAATGAAATCCCCTCGAGCTATTAGCCCTATCGTTTGGTTAAAAATGACAGTTTTCGCGGTTCATATGTAGATGCAAACTGGTACACCCAGCCAGATGGAGCGGTTCGGATCCATAGTCACGCCAGATCCTAGCGCTGGGGGCATAGATATTCTATCAATAATTTTAACCGCCTGATACGGCTTATAGCCTTAGAAGATTTGCAGAACCCTAGCTGCCATTAAGTATTTCATCTCCTATTTAATTTTGTATACTAATATTTCTGGAACCCGGTCACGGTAGCCGAGCGGTCTAAGGCATGCACTGTCTTCGCTCGCTCGGAAGCCGTGATCATGGGTTCGAATCTCATTCAGGGCATGGATGTTTAGTGTTTGTGTTATCTGTGTGTGTGCGCGCGCGTTTTTCTGTGTTTGTGTACAGGTAGAGGCCTTGCGACGAGCTGATCACCAGCCCAAGGAGTCCTACCGAATGTGTAAGATCTAGTAAACCGAAGCGAAACGGAGAGCTTCATGGAGATAGGCCAGGGTCCACATTGGGGCTGTAACACTAAAGTACCTGAGGAACACTCTCAACACGCCAGAGTTTAAGAAATTGAGTTCGTTACCGAAGCAAGTGCGTCACTGAGGGAACGACTTGATGCATGTTATATCTTCATATCCAGACCGTTTTCAGTTTTGATGGCACTGTACAGGGTACAGCTTGTGAATGGCTTGCTGCTGTTTACTGTGCAGTGCAGTTATATTACACCGGTTCGTTAGGCTGGACATTACATGCACGCGTATTCGTTACTTCTGTGACGTGATCCCCTGCCGTAATTACTTGCCGGCTCGCTAATGGTTATATGAAAAAAAGCGTTATCATGGTGCCTGTGCTTCTCTTCTGCTTTTTTTCACTCCTTCCTTCCGTTTCATTTCGTGTCAGTTAATTCAAGTTGTACTGGACCGATACACACATGATGGCGCGTTGTATGTATGAATCAGTGGGACGACAATGAGTACAATGAATTTTTACTTACACTGTTAATCAAAATGTTACTTTTTAATTCTAGTTAAGTTTTCATATTTTTTCAGCTCACGTATATCACCGGAGCTCTGGAACAGTGTGCTTCCCAAATAAAATATGTAGTTAGTCTCCATATTTGAACAGAATTTGTCAACAGTGACAGTGGAAACTCTTGTTTCATGGAAAGCGAAGAGGAAATTTAATGTAATATTACGTCATTTAACGACTCTTTCCACTAAGTGCTTATACAACATTTTTTCCCCTTGGTACTACAACCCCAGTGGGCCTAGGCCTACCTCCATGAACTTCTCCGTTCACTTCGGTTTTTCTAGATCTTACACATTCGGTAGGACTCCTTGGGCGGGTGATCAGATCGTCGTAAGGCCTCTACCTGAACACAAACACAGAAAAACGTACACACACAAACTAAACATCCATGCCCTGAGTGGGATTCGAACCCACAATCCCGGTTTCCAAGCGAGCGAAGAGAGTACATGCCTTAGACCGCTCGGGTACCGTGACCGGCCTTATACAACATCTATTAAAGCCAAAAATTATAATGTATTGTGGGTAGGTAAGGATTTATAGGATACTAACTTTTTATATGGTTCGTTTGGTCGGATTGCACCAAATTCTATCATTTGTTTTCTTAGTTCACGACGTCTGCTTGGACGATCGCTCTTCTTCTCCCTTAACCTCCGGCTTAACCCTCCGATTGGTGCCTTCCCACTTTTCCCAGAATGTCCGTACTGACACCTTCCACCTTCACCGCTTCCTCAACAATCAGCTCTCCGGCCCGACTGCGACACTTCACCTCCTTCAACGTCCAGTTCACGGGGGAACTGGCCCCTTCACCTTCCCTGTCTCTTTCAGCGCGTCCGTTCGCTACAATGTAATCAGTTCTGTACTGCAATTTTAAGGATGGAAATGTTTATTCGCAGTTTTCTGTGGCTATCTACACATGTATGTGTGCATGCGTGTATCAGGGAGTGACTGCGATAATTAGATAAGGCGACATGCAACGCAACTGCGAAACAGAGAGTCTCGCTGAAGCTGCACGATTTTGGTACTGGATGGGCGTTGAACCGCAGTCAGGTCCACCGTTTATCGAGGCCTCCCAACAGTCAAGGACGAGCAAATGACGCCTCCGAATTGAATAAAATTGAAACGTCTTAAAATACCAATGTTCTGTTGGACGGGGTTTCTCCGTAAAAGCTATAAAATAAGGATTATGGAAAAGGTGGAAGATGATTTTACATTTTTTTCTTTTTTTGGCTAGGATTGTAGATGAAATGTCCCTTGTTATTTTCAAGATTTGAAAGTCATTTTTCTTAGACAGACAGAACAAAATTTCAAGACAAACCCTGTGAACCGATTCTCCCCAGAACTTTGATTCTGTTTAAATTAACGGTATAACGTGCGCTGGAGGGGGTTCAAGTTTTCTAGTCTCCGCTTGATATCTGCTTATTAGGTCAACCTAAAATGATGATTTAAAAATGCAGTTGGCCCAGTTGCATTAATTTTTCTATGCTATTATATCCTTTGAGGGGGGGGGCTTGAAAGCAACGAGGGGCGTAAATTTGGATATGCTTCTCTTAATACAACATTAATTTCTTCGCATTTTGTTATCATTGCCCCATTTAGACCTTACTTTGTTTTGTTTCTTCCTTAACAACATGAATTTGTTCCTCAGTCACTGAAGTGAATGGGTATGAGCTGAGCGGCCCGGGTTTGATTCGTGACAGGGACAAGAATTTTCTTTTCGCTGTTACATCGATACGGATTCTGGGACTCGCGCAACTTCACATTCAGTGAATACTGAGGAGTCTCTGCACAGGCATAAAACAGCCACAGTGACGGTTCATCTCTCTGTGGTGCTCATGTTAATGCATGTAGATTTGTATTTACTCTTCCTTGCACCATCAGCACGACTGAAGCACGAGGGCAGGTTTTATTACTTCATCGACCGCCTTTCATTTCTTCAGCGATATGCGTTTGCTTACACCTCAGAATCTCTCTACGTAATTTCGTTAGTGATTCGGGTTAAAAGAGAACACTGGCTGCAAATGTTACACAGACAGAAGGAGAATGAAGGGTAAATAGTATCTAGGTGAACTAGAAGGGCTGAAATTAGTATTTTGTTCATAATATATGCAAACGGGCCGGTCACGGTAGCCGAGCGGTCTAGGGCATGTATTGTCTTCGCTCTCTTGGAAACCGGGATCGTGGGTTCGAAACCCACTCAGGGCATGGATGTTTAGTTTGTGTGTGTGCTTTTTTCTGTGTTTGTGTACAGGTAGAGGCCTTGCGACGAGCCGATCACCCGCCCAAGGAGACCTACTGAATGTGTAAGATCTAGAAAAACCGAAGTGAACGGAGAAGTTCATGGAGGTAGGCCTAGGCCCACTGGGGCTGTAGTGCAAATGGGAGCAATATATGCAAACGCGTTTGGGATGCGTGGGAAAGAAAACTGTATATTCAGAGCTTCGGAATATGTAACTAAATTTGTAAGATGGGAATCAAGCACATCAGATATGTTATAAAGAGTCGAAACTGATTTCATCATTTTGTGTCATATTCCAAAGAAAAATACGATAAATTAATGCGGAGATGGGGGCTGTTTAGTTGATAAAAAAGGAAATCACGGCTGCTACTGCGGATTTTGGAATTGGCGCCCAGAATTGCAAAGGAGGGCGGACTCTAAGATGACATTTTATGGTGAAGCAGTAGCTGATGGTCGCGTTGCCAGATGCCAAGTAATAAGAGAAATTGCGACTTTTGGAACCGCACCAAGTGTCATTGTAGTTATAATTACTTTGTATTTCTATCTCCGTGGTGATCAAGTAAAATGTCCCCCGTAGACGGGCTTCTGGCTTTGTAGTGCCGCTTCAGCACTTCAGCTGCCAGCACTACTTTCGACACTTGTGTACATTACTCTTAAAAAAGTTAAAGTTGTCCCTGTGCTTAACTAATTAAGCACTACGCCATGAAGACGTATGAGGAAGTGGATGTATAAACCCAGTTTTTCTTGAAATTGGCCCTAGTTGGAAGTGAGTATTAAACTTCACGCCCCCGCCATTTTCCTCCCGCGGAAAGAGCCGCCGTGCCTATTGGATAGGAGGCTGATTGGGCCTCAGAGCCGGTCTGGGCGATATACAGAAGTAGAAATTCCTGCCCCCACCGAGACTCGAACTCCGACCCTTTGGTCGTCCAGCCCTTAGCCAGTCGCTATACCGACTGCGCTATCCTGGCACTTTCACATTACTCTTAGCTATTAATTTATGTAGAGCTTTTATTCAGTTTGATTTCACGTAATTTCCCGTAGAGATCCGGGAATTATTGGTCTGAATACAGCACAAATTTATCTTTTCTAGACCATTAGTTAGGCTTACCCTACCTCCTCAATACAGGTATGTTATATAAGTAATAACCGTTGTAATGCTGGTTACTGAACTGAAACTGAAAAAGCTCAGTTGAAATCATCCGGACTCTGTCCTAAGCCTCTCAAATCGAGCCCACACAATCACAGTTTTCTTTAACAATTTAATTATTTTCATCCCATGTAAGCTTTTGTTGGACCTTCCCCATGTACGTATTTTCTGAATAAACTGTTGTGTCCATTTCTGATCTCCTCCGTATCTCTTGTTTGCACCGCCCGTCTTATCCTTACTTTGACACAGACTGATGGGCTCATTCTCCTCTCATGCGTCTTCTCTTTTAAGTCCTAATTTTCTCTTTAGCACTCCGTTCTCAGGCGCACACAACCTTCGTTCTTAGGATGGCAGACGAAGTTGAATCACAACCATACGTACAAACCAATACATTTTAGTCATTGTGGTGTTTTATGTAGGGTATCCTGCAACGGGCTGATCCCCCGTCATGGAGTCCTACCGGCTGTGTATGGGATCAAGGAACTGCAAAGCTGCCAAGGCCCGACAAAGGGCTTTAGAGCCATAATAATAATGATAATAATTCAATTCGTGTTTATTTACGTGCAGACTTAACAGTAATTACAAAATTAGCACGAGTGCATAGAAAGACAAAGAAACAGCTAAGAAACAAAATACAAAATGAGACAGTCTATATAATTGCAATAGTAATAACAACAACAACAACAACAACAACAACAACATAGATCATCGCCATACAATAAGTGGCGAACAGAATGTTAAGTAGCATTCCCGAAATATCTCCTGTTAACTTCTTCGTGAACGTAATATTGATTTGTTGATGTTATTTCCATAAATTTGAAGTGCATCTTATGTTCGAAGCGTTTTTTTTCTGCATGTGTACATTGCGATGTTGTTGCTAAACAGTGGTGAGAACATTGCACTGGAGACAGGAAAACTATTGTTGGGATAAGGCGTACAGAAGAAAGGAGAGAGGGTGTTTCCAAAAGAACTGATTCACTGGACTCCATCTGGAGGACTACAAAAATGGAGTAAAACTCTTGTATTTAATGGGAAGACCAAATTCCATGAAATCACACTGGACTGCAGAAGAAGATTTTGTATGCCGTAAATCGCAGACGTAATCTACGATGGGGTACCCAAAAGAAACCGAACTAATTTTTTTGTGGGCAGAGCTTTTGTAGTACCGCGTTTTGCCGCTATGAGCACATAGAGCTAACATTCCTGAGTCGATAAGCCGACTACCGTTGCTTCAGAAGGTAAGGACTAGTTTCGGCAGAGTTTATAATGACAACTGTTTTGTGTGATCGTCGTTTTTGCAATGGCTGATTTTCGTGAACAGCTTGCGGCGGTGAAATTCTGCTTTCTGCTCGGGAAAAGTGGAACAGAAACTCTTGAAATGTTATAAACGGCGTACAAGGACGATGCTATGGGAAAACTCAAGTGTTTGAGTGGTTTTCCCGTTTCAAAAATGGTGAAATGTCAATTGATGACAAACCTCGTTCTGGTCGCCCTTCCACGGCCCGAACACATGAAAATGTTGAAAAAATTCGTGAAATCATGTAGGAAGATCGACTACGGACCATTGAAGAAATTGTGGAGCTGTCGGGAGTGACTTGGAGCTCAGTTCAGCGAATTTTGACAGAAGATTTGGGAATGAAAAGGGTGGCTGCGAAATTCGTGCCACGACTGCTGACTNTTGAAGTGGATTGAAGGTTTTGCTTAAAATTTGAATAAATAAGTTTAAAAAAAATAAGTTCGGTTTCTTTTGGGTACCCCCTCGTACTTTCTCTGTTAATTATAAACGTGATATGGAGCAGGAGGCCTTAACCTACGAGCTCCAGGACAGTCGATTTTAGGGCCGCTTTTCCTGTGTGGATCTTCCTGGGGCGGAAGAGCTCATCCCAGATCCAAGACCTGTTATTGATCCAGTTTCCATAATAGCCAATCAAGGCAATATAGGCAAATGTATCAAAGTGTTCAAGTTCTAGACGCCTCAGGCGGGGGAGTTAATGTGTTTATCCCTCAGTTTCGTAAACACCATGAACTCTACAGAATAAATTAGTAGAATCTTCATAAACCATCTATGTATAGCCAATTACAGGCCATGTCCAATGGTTGGGTTAGCGGTTTTTTATTCCCTGTGTAGCGAGACAAATGACTGTGATGCTGTGGCCACCTTCTTGCTTGTGTTCTTGCAGTGGGCAAGAAAATCCACTGTTGGTGTGGCTTTCTAGCCAATGTGCTTGCATTGGAACAACTAAGTCCAGTTGTGCTGGGCCAATTTTTGCTTATGTGTTGCAGCGAGGTAACTGTCTGGCTTAATTCACGTCAGTTTGTCCGCTAACGGATCTCCCGTGAAATCGCCGGCGTATTCAATTCCCTCACTGAGGCACACAACCCCTCCGCCCAGCAAACTGGTGTTCCTTCGGAGGGGATTGCGGTATTTATCCTGAACAGAATTTGTATATGAAATGAACTGTAATTCCATGGCCACTTCATTAATCTGTGAGTTTGCTACGCGAGACTGTAAATGATATACTTATAAATATTCCTATATGCGTGAAAATAAACTGGTATCAAAGTAAATAAACCTATAGATGAAACAAAAAACAGAAGCCTGACACGAAACAGAAATCAACAAATCCCCCATATAAATACTCATTCGTGGATCCTTGTAGAGTATTTAGACGTAATGAGAACCTCCATAATTTTCATTCTTCGCCAGATGTTTCTGTCTTCATCAAATCGTGAAGAATTTGGAATCCCGAAGGAACAGACCACTCTGGGAATTGAGGCATAGTTGATAGGATAATAGTAATATACCTTAAAGAAACAGGGTATTAGAGTGTGGACTGGATTCATCTGGCTTAGAATAGAATACAACGATAGGCTCTTGTAAACAAACGCGATAATTATGTCAAGTGTTCATAAAAGCGATAGCATTTCTTAATCAGTTAAGTATTATCAGCTTCCCGAGAAGGAAGGAGCCCTACAGAGTTGGTTAAGTTTCAGCCCAGCAGCACAGTGAGTAAGATAACTGATTTCCACCGCCTCTGAACATTAAAACAGAGATTATGCCTTTAAATAGCCCAGAAGTTGTTTTTTTTCCCTTGGATTAACTTCCCCTGTTCTGCCACTACATGTAAGCGCGTGGAGGTTCCTGGTTCATCTACTGTCACAGAGCAGCGATTACCTCACCGTGCAGGTTGGTATAGTGGTAACCCACGAGACTTGTATATCTTGATGTCTCAGATGCGACTGAACGTTCAACCGCCCCGACTTCAGTATCAGTTACTTTACATAGTTTGTCGAAGCGAATACCTACACAGTTAGAAGGCAAAGTTCAGCTCCTTTCAGATCCATACCCTTTTCATTTATATTCATCTTTCAATCGCATTGGCGCTATGTAACTTGGACAGTGTAAACAAAATCAACCTATGCCCGCAGTTCAAGAATGCGTTGTGGCGATACTGCATGGCGTCAGATTCCAGATGACGTAGTGCTCTGGGTTAATTAGCTTGCAACAGCTGAGCTAGCTCCACGCCGGCATCATCCGCTTTCACGAAGCTGAAAGTAGCCAGGTTTAAGGTGTTATGATGTTGAATTCATCTAACATGTTTCTGTCTCAGACCTTGGAACAGATTCACTACCTGAATATTTCACGCGTCACTCCTTGTATATTTTTTTAATAACATTTTGAAAACATGCACTGAAATGTTAAGTATGCCGCCTTCAAATTGTCTTCCTTTTGCGACGATGTAATACGTCAAGACCTAATCGAAAACGTGTTATCCTGATAAAGTCAGGAAACTTTCGGAGTATTGTTCTATACTTATTGAAAGGCAGGATGTTCAGACCTACACTGAGAAGGGAAACTTGTAACTATTATGTGATTATTTTGTCAGAACTTGTAACAAAATTTCCGTTTCATTTGTACTTACCTGCCTGGATGAGGACATTGTCTCTTTTCACCGACATTCTCTTGCTCCTGCAATACTTCAGCTGCCAAATGGTCTTACTGTGACACGAACTAGTGTTTTCGAGTTTGCTGTCTTGAAATAACTGAATGGAACAAAGACTGCCTGGATGCACGGTTTGCTGAATGAGAGTGAATAAGGGAAGGCCGTGTTTTGAGGGAGCTTGTTGTTTCCTCTGCATGCTGCGTGTCATGTAGTAACACAGTTGCTTCTAGTAAACATTACGTACTACCCTGAGTTGCCTACGTTAGCTTGATGGTAAAATATATAAAACTAGAGATATTAAAGTCATATTCTCCTGTTGTGTGTGTGAAAGCGTGTTCGTATGTGTAACTTAATTTTAAAACAATCTCGGCACGTGGTAATTAGAGAGAGTCAGGTTCCGCGTTGTTGTATTTCGGAGCTAAAAGATGTTTTAAATTGGAAAAAAAAATTGTGAGGGTGAGGGAAATGGACTAATTTCATCACAAGAGAATTTCACATTCCAGTGTAATTATATCTCAACTGTGACCAAGTACAATGTTGTACATTCGTTCTGCTGTAGTCCTATGCCTAATTACATTTTACCGGCATTTCGGTGTTTACATACCGATTCTATAGGTTCTCTGGCCCACTCTGACATATCGGCACACAGGAGCTCTACAAATTACTAATTTGGTGTCCCTTCATCATGCAACAAAAGGAATTCATTCGTGTAAAATCCTGTTATTTTTTGCTTCTCTCTAGTACGATTTGTGGGCCGGAATGTGTAGGGCCCCGTCCTAAAATTACCGCCATGAACCTTGTGCTGAGAACACCCAGGGCATGTTACACTGGCTTCTGGAAGTTGGCTCCTATTTACGGGTGTCACCTGTAGGAATTTTGCAGGGTGGTTCATGACATATCAGTACTTCACAATCCTACTCTTGATATAGTTCCCAGTCTGAGAGAGAACAAAGATTCTCACCGGGTATTTAAGTTGCAGTATCATTTCCACAGAACTAGTTTCCGTTATTGAGGAAGTACAGAGTAGGTTGTACAGTTTAAGACTACAAGAAGTGTCTTCGAATTATCCACCTTCATATTGAATGCATTTTGTGTCTCGTTTTGTTATTGAATGATGTAGCCCTACGAAGAACCTGAGTCTTTTCTGTTCCTTACAGAATTCACCGTTCGACAGTAGAGTTCACTCTTTATGTGTTTGTTTTTTTTTTGACACGCCATGGTTTTCATATGGCCCATGAAATATAAGAGTTTAGTGGCTTGAGATCTGGTGACCTGTGTGGCCATGTCTGAAACATCCACCGGCACGCGGGACACGCGGTAGCGTAGTTGGTTGAAGCACTGTGCTATAAGCCTGAAGGTCGCTTGATCGAATCCCGATGAGGTGGATTATTTTAATTTACCTAATTCTTCCAACCGCACTATGGCCCTGGGGTCGACTCAGCCTCTTACAGAAATGAGTACCAGGAATATTCCTGGGGGTAAAGAGCAGCCGGCGCGGAAGGCTGACAGCCTCACCGCCATCTGTGAGCTGACTCTAGAAAATGTGGGAGCCTCAACATCTCCCAAACCTGTGGGCTTCCACGGCCTGTTACAGGGATAGCTCTACTGACAGCGTCGTTAAGTAAGCTACAAACACAATAAATAAAGACCGACATGGGCATGAAGGTCGATTTTTAGTTCGACGTGGATCCGGAGTCAGCTTCTTTCAAAGAAGTGGCCTACCGGACTACAGGCGGTTGTCTCAGGTACTTTCCTCGGCCTCTACATGTGAATTTCAGGTTGGGTGTTTCAAGTGTTTCACGACCGCCTCCTCCTAAGGCCTGAGTTACTCTAACTCTATGGAGCACAGTGTGCCGTGAAACGCTAACAGTCGCGTATATTGTCATGAGAATGTCCGCCTATTGTTTAATCCGAGGATTAGTTAGCGTGTTCAAAAGAGTTCACCGCAGAATCTTACTGTGAGCAAGCTTAATGCAATGTACGCCCTAACATTCTAGTCAATTAAGAGCCATTTCCCATTGACGCTTAGATCATGCAAGTTCTCTCTTCCTTCCAGCCTTTCTCAGATCTTGTATACACTGTTCAACATATCTTGACATTGGTGTTTAACGTCTTGTAACTAGTAAAGTTGGAGCAGGGTCACTGAATATCATAACGGTTATTCATGATAATCAAGGTTAATAGCTCTTCAGTCTGACATGGCTGTAACTCACTGAGGATTGAGTTATTTGACGGATTTCGTAAAATGTAATATCGAACATTCCGTTTGCATTATCAGAGAGTTCGAGTATTGTGTTCATGCATTTATCATTCGACATTGTTGCTAGTTCTGTTTTCCACGTTACATAGTCGCCTTTACGGATGTGAATATTCATATGTTTATGAGACTCCTGAGGACATCGGATATGCACCCAAATGACAATTTCTCTTCGTCCTATCTGTGGCTGTTTTATAGCAATATTGTTACAGAATGGTCTGTGTATTTGCAGACAGTGTTCGTATACCACACGTAGCTTGCAGCTGTCTTTTATCTCGTATGTTAGCCCCGCCCCTGTAGACTAGAACAACAAAGGGACCACAAATTCGCTCCGAAAATTATGGCCTACAATGCGACATTCAGCATGAAGGGAGAAGGGGCTCTTAAAAAACTGTGATGCAGAACATTACTTCAGAAGTTGGGAAGTTGTTTGCAGACAGCGGAATGACTACGCGTTTTCTAAGAGTCAATATGGCGGAAAATGATGAAGCGTAACAAGAGGAGCGCCGTCTTCTTGAATGTGACGACCCGTGGTCCGGTGGACATTCACCGACGCTTCAGAAGAACGCATTGCCTCTATCTTCAGGGTCGAAGAGTAAACCAAGCAAGTAACCAGCAACAAACAGGCAGCAATCAGGATTGAATATACTCAAATTTAATGCAGTTTGTTGTGTTTTTCTGTTTCACTACGCTGTATCTTCTGTAGAGTGTCGAATGGTCGGATGGTAGGCGAATAATGAATTGAAAAGGACTTTCATGACATGGTCTCATCGATGCGCTACCTCAGAATTTGCCTGGACAGTCGGAGGAAAACTACTAAACCTTCAGTCATGATAACATGTCCCAGCCGACATTAGAACCGAGCACCTCCCAAACAGAAGTCTAGGTCGTTACCATTACGGTCGGTTATATGTAGTAGCAAACATGCGCAGTCAGTCTGAGCTCCACTCTGTATGTTCTGAGTGTTCCCTCCTTATTTGGAACACGAAGAGTCACTGGCACATATTCGCGGCTCAAGATACGTAATATACATGTATGTTGAAGAATCCCAGATTTGTTTCTAGTAATTATGTGAAATGAAAATATCTATCTCTGGCTCTACAGCTCTTTATTGGACCTTGGCCGCTTTTCAGTTGCTTGATCTCTTACATTGTCGGTAGGACTCCTTGGACGGGGGATTAAGCCGTCGCAAGGACGCTGCCTGCACACAGGACAGCACAAACACAGAATAAACGCACACAGACATCCATGCGTCGAGTGGGATTCAACCCACGATCCCAGTGTTTGAGCGGGCGAAGACATTTCATGCCTTAAGGAGCCCATACACGTACGAGTCTGCCTCGTGAGTCCGACTCGGTTCAGGTTCGAATGAGCCAAACTCGTCCGTGTGTGGGTCGCCACGAGCCGGGCTGGGCCAAGTCCGGCGGGGCTCACCAGGGCCTTCGGTGGGACTCGACTCTGCGACGGCTCGCTATTGGATCGTACGTGTGTGGACTGTCCCGAGCCAGACTCGCGTATCTACACACCACACGAACAGACAGTGTGATGAGTTGTGGTACTACAGAGGTACCATGTCGGCTTCCATGTGTAACAAAACATTCATGAGCCCGGAGTTTTTGACACGGTTTTTAGAAGAGTACCGCGAATTGCCGGTTCTGTGGCAGGTTCGCTGCGATACGTGCTTCAGGTGTAATAGCATTCCGCATCACAGTATCTTGTCACTATGAACGGGTTTGAATGAATGAATGTATAAGGGGTGGGACTTCTCGGCCCTTACACCGCGACCTACAGTGGTCTATTGTGCTTCCCCTTTTGAGTATTCCCTCAGCAATCCTGCGCTTTGAATGAAGCTTATAAGCTCCCCCATTCCCACCCCTCCACATATGTTGGTCAAACTGTTTTAGAGTGTTGAGCCCTAAGGCTTGCGCCACCTCATCGGTACTCTAGGGAGACAACCCAAATAGCCGAAGCTACTCCCATAGGAGTGCTCTCCCGCATTCGTCCCGGGTACACCGTAGTGACACCCAAGAGTCATTATGCCGCCGCGTCGGAGGCTCCGGTCATAAAGCCATCGCCCTTTATGGAAACTTAGCCGCCAGCCCCGGAAGGTCATACTGATGCAGACACACAAGACTGTCGTTGCCCGGCGGGACCACGAGTAGGTGTCCCAACGCATCCCTGGTCCGTGATGCGTCCCCACCAAAGACACAGCCGTGGTTCGGCCAACCTCACCGAGGATGGCGTCATTACCACCTGTAGCATGTGACATAAGAAAGTCAGTTACCCCGGGATCAAACCCGGGCCGCCACGAACGGGTTTGCTATTGCTAGAAAATACCTGAAATTTTTCATCTGACATTCTGAAGTAGTTTTCGTAGTCTTCAGGTCTATCATTTCTAATAAAGTTGGATATATTTAAATGTGTAAATCTGTCTCTACTTAATAACCAGTTATTAGCCCATATTTCCCTCCTTTTTCTATTCTTTTTCTCCCGAACACACCGCATTCATCTAGTATTATCACCGCTGCTGCAACTTGCTTCGATGAACGCATTCTGGATACTGAAATGTACGAGAAACATTAGGAGTCAGCTCGTGCGTGTGTGGTGAAATTAATCAGAGTCACGCTCGCCGAGTCAGACTCGTACGTGTATGGGCCCCTTTAGACCGCGCGGCCACCGTGATCGGCAGTGAAAATATCTATAAGTGCTCATAATTGTTACAGTGAATGGCAGGAGGCATCAGCTTGCGGTCTATTTCGGTTATGTTAATTAAGTTGATGTAGAAATAAACGAAAATGAATCTTAGGCCTACATTCGTCCATTCCTTGTGTCCAGAATAAATGAGAAAACGATAGTTATGAATGTAGCTAATAAATCGATTAAAAATGTGGAAATGGTAAAAGTTCAGGGCCAACTCCGACAAATCGAAATTACATTTCACCAGAAATTAAATGGAAGATTAAATTCTGAGGCTGCTTGCCACTCATCAGTTCAGAATCCCTTATATACTCGTATTTTGCCATTGGCCTTATCACCTCCCACGAATTCAGTGCACAAATCTTAGTTTCACTCGATTGACTCACAGAACAAAACTTCATTCCTGCTGACCAATAAAATTTGGCTGTGGGTTGTAGAGCTGAGGTACAGCTTTGTTAACTGTTGTCGAAACTAGGAGATCCATGTGGATGCTGGCAGAAATTCTGCAATAGAACTTTTACAGTTTTTGCATCAT
Source organism: Cryptotermes secundus (assembly GCF_002891405.2). Taxonomy (NCBI): domain Eukaryota; kingdom Metazoa; phylum Arthropoda; class Insecta; order Blattodea; family Kalotermitidae; genus Cryptotermes; species Cryptotermes secundus. The sequence continues at coordinate 365,242 of NW_019727103.1, forward strand.
ATTTTATCACTGTGGTACAATGGAACTGTTTAGAAGCTTCTAATTAACGCAGTGCAACCACAGCAATGTAAAAGAGAGACTAATTTAAAATTTGCAACGCAGACAGAATCTTTCGCCGCTCTTCCGTTGCTGGGAAACCGTCCTCGTTAATTACAAAGGTATAAGCAGTTTACGCATATCTTTCTAGCTTTCCTGGATTAGTCCCCTTTTCGGGTTTTGATTCAGTATTTTGGAAGAGTAAATCCTTTAAGCCTTTGAATGCTTGAGTATTGGATTTTCAACTGTCTTTCAGTTATGCCAGTTCTCTTCTTCTTGTTCGTCTCTTTCTTCTATTCCTGTTGCTCCTACTAGGAGAACAGGGCACCCGTGAAACCCTTTGTTTCAGTTCCGTTTTTTTTATCTTAGTCGGTGTGACTCCTTGGAGGGGGGATCAGTCCGTCGCAAGGCCGCTACCTAACACAAACACAGAATAAACGCAGATAGACGTCCATGCCTTGAGTGGGATTCGAACCCGCAATCCCACTATTCAAGCGAGCGAAGATACGTTATGCTTTAGACCGCGCGGCCGCTGTGGTCGGCAGTTACACCAGTTGCGTAGTGACGAATGGTAAGATTATTTTTTCTGAAGAAATGTAACGGGTTTTGAAGGAAGTTATCATACCTTTTTATAGATATTGTTATAGCAATTGCCTGGAAGACAAGAGGAAGACCACGAAACTAAGATAAACTATGTATGAACAGAAGAAGGGTGTTTTATAAATTGTAATTTATTCCGTGGAATCTAAATTAGATCTTTCTTATAAAATTCATTGTACTTTATTACGATGTCAGAACTAGGCTTCTATAGCTCAGACGGTTAGATCATGCACTCGAGTTCAGCCGGTAGCTCTAACGTGTAGCCGCGTTTCTCTGTGGTGTTAGTTTTAATCGTACTAGCGTAGTACATCGCAAGAGACGAACATGAGCGCAGGTTTAACGTTCGTATTTTTAAAAAGAGTGGCACAGAAATTCTTGAAGCTGTAAGTTTATTATCACACGTGTAAACTTTGCGAAACACGGAGACCTAGGTCATTTTCTTCTATCTTGTAATGACGTGATGAAATATAAGGTTCCGTTGCAATTACTGTTTTAGCCCACGGTGTTGTATTTATGGGAGAATGTTTTGTTGCGATAAAAAATTGGGCTGTTTTGTGTTGTGAATGTCAAATAAAAACTTCAAATGAAACAGGACAGGTTCGCTTAGTTTGCTTAGTGCGGGGTGGAGTCCAACTGGGTCCACTCGGCACCGCGGCCACTGATTGGCCTATTGTAGCCTTCCCCGGCTGATTATGATGATGGAGAATTTTGTGGAATGAAGATTGGCAGGGGACACCGAAGTACTCGGAGAAATCCTGCCCCAGCGCCACTTTGTCCACCACAAATCCCACTTGACCAGACCAGGGATGGAACCCGGGCCGCCGCTGTGGGAAGCCAGCGACTAACGGCTTGAGCTATGGCGCGGCCCATAACTTAGTAGCATGCTCCCAGTGTGCTGAATGTCTTGGAACGCTGCGAGACCGTCAGCTTAGCTCTCACATTCATATTGATTGCATTCTGATCACAGGTCTCAGTCCGCCAACTGCTCCATATTCATTAGTCATCCAGTCATCGGCGCTGAGTAGTCTGGATGCTGACAGCGCCGTTGACTGGTAATAAAAGTAAAGAAACACAGTGCTTAAAAATCTTAGGTTTGATTGGTTATATTTCCTTTTCCTTTTCTTTGTTTTCTCAGTACGTTTTATGTTCCAGATTTTCCAATTTAAATACCAAGGGACTTTGAGTAAGTTTATAAAGTAACCGTCTTAAGACTCCATTTCTCTCCCGAGATATTCTTGATCCACACGGATATAATGAAAGTGCCCCGCGAAAGAGTGTTCTATTTTACGTGTTTAATATACTCTTAACACTTTTAATTACGTGTACTTATTTATTGATCTGTTATATGCATGTTTAATAAACTTCGTAAACAATATAAACAACAACTTTGAAGAAAGCAGTCTTCTGGGATTTGACACCGTGTATATGTGGTGTTAACCGACGTTTCGGAGGAACGTATCGCCTCCATCTTCAGGGTAGAAGAAAAAATATATAAGAAATCTGCAAGCAAAGAGACCGTGAGAACCGGTAAAAGCAGACTTTGAAGTTTTACTTTTTAACTGACACTTTCCAGTTATCGTACTGCAAGAAACAAACGCTGAGTTATTCTTATAATCATTTTTGGTGTTAAAAATTATAAGATGTGACATCACACATATTCAATGTTATTTGTATCCGTGGCTCCTCTTGGTGATAAGGCTTCTAAATTCAAAGTAGATTATGTTATATATGAAACCGTTGTGGTCTCCTAGCAACTTCCAGAAAAACAGGGCGGAAGGAAGTAGGAATAGAGTATGATTTTATATTTCAGACGTATTCTAGGATTAATAACGGTTGAGATGCACTGGTTGACAAATGCCCAACAGTTTATTCTCTAATGTGATTCGACTAATGCATATTGTCACGTGTAGGGTGCTGCACGTGACGAAAATAACGGGTTCCAGTTCGGTTGAGTGGATTTATTAGCATCTTGATTACATGTTCTCTTAATCACACTCATTTACAGCGCTCTTGCTGATTTACAGAATTTCCAATACACCGTTACACACGCATTAGGATTGTGCGTCTTCACTAGTCGTCTCATGGTAACGGTTCTCAACGCAGAAACTAGCACTTCAAATCACTGTGAAGTCTACTTCTTATTTCGTCTTCAGTCGCTCTGGAACCTCGGAACTAAAAATTCTTCTGGACTCTTACAGCTTAGGACTGACTCGTAACTGCCCCCGAACTAATTCTGTCACTCCCTCAATCAGAGTCAGGGTCAGAGTCAGAGTCAGAGTTACTTTACGACTGGCGGTTTACAGTTCATCAGTTCATCTTGGCCCCAAGACCCTTGAGGACCACGACCAGAGATTTTTTCCAACTGAACTCTTGCGGTAATAGCCCTTATGTAATGTTTTCTCTGACTAAATGTGTTTGTCTCTTATGAATATGCTTGGGTTTTCGTCAAATGTATATTTCGCACACATAACATGTTATTCAAAATCTTAATTTTGTACTACACACAAGTCCTGCCATTAGAGGTTTTACAGAGCAGATCATGCCTAACTTACGTATCTAATGCTACAAGGGCAGCATAGTCATTTGAACGGTCCTAAGCTTGACCACCGCCAAGTTTAAGCCTCTAATATTACTCCATCGTTTCAAAGTCAAAGTCATATTGCGACTGACGGTCAGTCAGTCAGTCAGTCAGTCTTGGTGTCGGGCCCAATCTGGGGCTCATGACCAGATATTTATTACTGTTTGACAGTTACGGTCTTGTTTTTGCGGGGCGCCCTCTCTGACGACAGGACGGGTCTGTCTTTTGTATATGCTGCTGGCTCTTGCCAGCGCAGTCTTTCTCGGGTCCGTGTCCCTTTGACTCGCTACCGTATTTTACTGTCTCAGATTTGAGATTTCCCTATTAGTCGCCTCCTACGACTCGCATGTTCACGGTGGAGGTGTTCGACCACGCCTGCACACGTGTTTTCACTCAGGGTCATTATTGACCTAAAATGATAGTACATGATGACTGAGAGACATGCAGCTTTGATTCAAGTCTTTCCCCGCAGTAGTAATATCTCCCTCGTTTATTCTGAGAATCTCGTTATATAGCCGCGGCACGGACCACACAGAGAAATCTATTGTAAGAACCGTTGCATAACGTAGCAACCGGTCACAGAAAAGTCCGTTCGTACTGTTGTTCCGCGCGGACGACATAGAAAACACAGCCTCATCTATTGTTGCGTGTTGGACCGTGTTTACATAGCTATTGCCTGGCAACTCGTTAATCAAATCTGTTACAATATCTTGAACATTAACGTAGTTAAAATAGTACGTCACTGAGCAGGCTATTGATAATTGTCTGAACTCTTATTGTGAGGGTATAATTGCATAAGGAGAATAGCCTCTTTAAACAGAAATGAAGAAATAGCGCTTCCGTAAGGGCACGTGGAAATTTTATGACCTCAAAAAAATTAAACACCATCCAGCGGTAACCTTGTTAGAAATTATGTTTCGCGCAGGGAATAAAATCCACTTCACTTCGTTACATAAAATTTATGGCTCTCTACAATATCCTCTGCAGCAAGTAAACTGCATCTAGAAACAAATTTTTCTGTTGGTAATGTTTTGAAAGCATCTACACGTGTAATATCCGCGTAACAGTTTAATGCTTTTGCAGTCTGGAAGTGCCTTTATGGAAGCATTTGCTGTTGTGTTTCCGTTCCATTAAGCAGAAGACTCGAAAGTTCTATGTAGGCTTTAAAGGTGCATCTGCAACATTATCTTTGCGACGTTTTTTGCCTGATGTTCTAGAAGTGTCACTAAACATGGAAATTCTTATGTTAAGATTCCGAGGGCCCTATCTGCAGCCATTATGGAAGTACTGATGAATGTTTAATGTAGTCACATCTCATCATTAATTAGAAGAAACCGGAAAGTCATTTGCGCATAATCTGTATGTAAAACTGACAACAGTCTGTTACAAATGTGCACATATATATTGTGGCGTGCCGCATAAAAGCCAGAATATCTAAACGGGCGTCCATTGCTAGACAACGGCTTGTTAAAACACATTTCCGAGATGAGTGGCGAACGGAGAAGAGCTGAGAACAAAAGAAACCAGCTCAGGCAAGATCCAGAAGACGAAACATGAGAGACGACGGATTAGTGAGGTCTGGAAGACGTGATTTCAGGGTGGTTGTAATCGTCATTGTAAACGAGTTATCCAATAAACGGCTTCGTCTAATCCGGAATCCACAATTATTTGTCACGGAACCCCGGACACGTGACAATATTTATGTAGGCTTGTGACATAACGACTGAAAGCCTTTACTAGGCAACGGATCGTTGTCACACATCTGTGGTGATGCGAATTCCTGGAAAGCGACTTGGTACGGAATGCCCTTTCCATATCAACGGAAGCAATAAACACTTTCCATGGATACGCGCTAGCCTATACAAGGAGCCGTGCAGAGAAGAACAGGCCAGTCGAAAATTAGTCGTAGTTCAGTTGTGTCGTATTCAGCCGTGAGAAGTTCAGTGTTCAGCTGCGGTGTGCTAACCAGCTGAAGAAGCGACCGATTCATAAATGAGAACGCAGTCAGTCACGGCAGAAGAAAAGTCAGTCGCAGTTCAGTAAGGAATGGAGCGAGTTTTAGGCGACCATGGATTGTGAGCTGTTATAATTGATTGCAATTTAAAGAAGTGCCAATTAATCCAATCAACGAATCCATAACCCGTTATTATTAGTCACAAACCCGTCATACGTGAAAATGTACTCCTATACCTCCATATAGCTGTATCCTTCTCTAGAAACTGATAGTCCCTCAGCAAGTCCAAAAATTCCTGGTCTTTATGGAACTCGAATGTTCATTACCGTGACCACAAAAGCCTACCAATGGACCATATTCTGAATCAGTCGTGTGAAATCCACAGCCTCACATTTATTTCTTCTAAGAGCGGTTTTAATATTATACTGCCATCTACGCCTAGGTCTTCCAAGTTGTGTCTCCCCATTAGGTTCTACGATCAAAATTATGTGTACATTCCTCATTTCTCCGAAGTGTGACAATAAAACTTAATACAGGCATAAAACAGGATGTTTGACTGGAAACTGCAAATAAGTGTAATTACTCTAACTTGATGAAACACGAATTCACCATTGTTACCAGTTGTTGCACAAGTAATTTAATTTCTTTACATAATTAGATAGATGAACCACTGCACTTTGGGTTAACAATTTCTGGCCCCCTCCTGTCGAACAAAGATATAGTAAACACCTGGCATCTTACAAAGACAAAACAACTCCATCCAGTGTGACTATTGAAGTTTTTACCGTTCAGTTTACTGTTTTTACTGTACAGTAAAAACAACAGCACGCCACGAACAAACACAGGACGATACCAAGAATCTCCTTCTCAAGATAGACAGGCGGCACAAGTTCAGTCCCCATCAAGAAGGACGATAGGAGAAGGGACACGAAGCTACTTGGTTTATAAATGTTAACTTAAATAACAAAATTTTAAAAACTTTAATATACCAAGAAAGCTGCTGTAGTTGTGGAAAAGTTGGATTTTGTATATATTGTGCATTACTAACATTATATGTATATTTATTTTAACACTGAAAACACCCATTGTGATAGTAGTTTCCAAAAAGTATCGCTGCCCCACTGATGATGGTCTATAGGGACCGAAACATGTAAGGGTGTTAAGTTTCCAAGTAGTAAAAACTTCAATATTCACACTGGACGGAGTTGTTTTGTCTTTGTAATTTGTTAGTGTGACGGATCAGAATGAAACAAATAAAAAAAATAACCTGGCGTCTTGTTGTGTTCTTCGAGCGTGTTGTCAGTAGCACACTCTGCAGTGTGTTCTTAAGGGTCACTGTGGTCACTTCGTAGTTTAATTCTCCCAGCAAGTACCACAGGGTACAGATAAAGCCAGCGCTATTATGGAATCCTGATATATAGTGGTATGCAGTGGCGAGGTTCGCAATTAATTATCCTCCCTGATGATATAGGGCTAATTCCCACCTTCACGAGAAGGTGAGTGTAATCTTCACTAAGCCGCTCTCGTCCTTTCCTTAGTTGCTGTCCCCACTGCAGAGGCGTCTCTTGTTTCTTAACGATACGTCGCTTGAAACCCCGCCCCTCGATACCAGCGCTCATGCTCCACGTCCAGTAGCGATGCGGATTCATTGTGTTAACAAATTAATTGATGGTCGCCTTTGTCTCCAGTGATATGTAAAATCGCTAAAGAAATTTCTCTGCAGGTAATTCTTTGTTTCTGTTCTTAATTTTCCCTCCCGCCCTACGAAGTCCATCACTTGAAGCCATACGGATGAGGTCGAACATGTTGATTCGTATTCAAAAGTGCTTAAAACGAGTTTCCGCCAAATTTGGTACCGATAACTTACAATAATGGGGCAGCGGTAACGTAGTTGGCTGAGGCACTATGCTACAAGCTGAAAGGTCGCGGGCTCGAATCCCGATGAGGTCATTGGATTTTTCAATTGGCCTAATCCTCCCAGCTGCACTATGGTCCTAGGATCGACTCAGCCTCTAACATAAATGAGTACCAGGAGTTTTCCTAGGGGTAAAGGACGACCGGTACGTAAAACTGACAACCTTACCACCATATATGAGCCGACTATCTAGAACAGTGGTTCTCAAATTTTGTCACACCGCGGCTACGTTAATTCTTTTTTCTATAAGACGAGGTCCCGGTAAAACTGATGATAGGGCCTGGTACTGGGCCGCGGTCCGGCGGTTGAGAAACACTGGCATAGAGTCTCGACCTCTCACACCCCTATGGGCCTTCACGGCCTGTTACATGAACAGCTGTACCTTTTTAACCTACGCTAAAGTAAAATCGTTGGCTGCAGGCTACACCATGGCTCTGGGCCACACCGTATATCCTATTTTAACGTGTGGTGGAGTCTCTTTTCCAGGGAACAAAGCTGCATCAGCCTGAATGTAACCATTCATTTCCACCCATTGCCGAGGTTGAGGATGTTTGGAGCTTTACATCCAATTCCCGAATCTTATTCATACATTAGAAGATCCGGAGTTGCTGTAATGCTGGGTTATAACCGTCTGTTATAACTCTCACTGCTCAGGAATCGGAAATTGAAGTTCATTAGATTTATAAAAACATTGCACATCATGGACCGCCTCTGCACTCTGGTGGTCAGAGTTCCTGGCTGCAGATCCAGAGGTCCGTGTTCGATTCCCGGCGCTATCAGATTTTCTGAGAAATAGTGGGTCTGGAACGCAGTCCACTCAGCCTCATGAGGATAATTGAGGAGGTATTTGAAGGAAGTAGCGTCTCCGGTCTAGGAAACCGAAATTAACGGACGTGGGGATTCGTTGCGCTGACCACGCGACACCCTCTGTCCGCTAAAGTTAGCCCTAACTTTGCCGATAAGCGACTAAACCCACGGAGTTTGTTTTCTTTTGCTCATCATGACGTAGATATAGAGCTCAGGTAGATCTGAAACTTTAATTAGGAACATTTTTCGATATTTCATAAAATGAGAGGAAACAGATAGTTTATGTCATAAATTCGTACCATAAACAAAAAAGAAAACAAACTCCGCGGCCTCTAGTCCGTAAGCGAACTATACCGGCCGAGCGATCGCCGCTTGGCGAAGTTAGTGCCAACTTTAGCAGATAGATGGTGTCGCTTGGTTAGCGCAACGAGTCCCCTCAGCCGTTAATTTCGGGTTTCTAGACCGGAGCTCCTCAATTATCCTCACGATGCTGAGTGGACCCTGCAGCTACTGAAGAATTTCCCAGCATATTATGGAACCCGAAGGTTCCATTGGTCCCTATCCTCAGCCAGATCTATCTAATCCATACCTTCCCATTCTATCTCTCTAAGATCCATTCTAATATTGTCCACCCACCTACGCCTTGGTCTTCCCTGTGGTCTCTTTCCTTCTGGCTTTCCCACTAATATCCTGTACGCATTCCTCGACTCTCCCATTCGTGCTACATGACCTGCCAACCTGATCCTCCCTGACTTGATCATTCTAATTATACTTGGAGAAGAGTACAAGTTATGAAGCTCCTCATTATGCAGTTTTCTCCAACCTCCTGTCACTTCACCTCTCTTTGGTCCAAATATTCTCCTCAGCACCCTGTTCTCAAATACCCTCAGTCTCTTCAGAAAATCTGGTAGCGCCGGGAATCGAACCCGGGGCCTCTGGATCTGTGGCCAGGAACTCTGACCACTAGACCACAGAGGCGGATATAAATACATATCATAGGATCGTGAGCATTAAAGTTAGAGAACTGTAATCTTATTGGTTGTTTTAAATGGATATCAGACTTGATCTCACACCCGAAAGGAAGAACATAGGTAAGGGTATACGAGAGCAAAGTGGTGAAGAATATAGTTCGACCTAAGCGAATGTAAGTAAGAGCAGGGTAGATAAAAACACCTTAATGAGGAACTTCGTAAATTGTGCTCTTCCCCGAATATTGTTAGGACGTTCAAATCCAAGAGACACCAGTCTGCTTTTACAGGTTCTCACGGTCTCTTCGCCTGCGGATTTCTTATATTTTTCTTTCTACCCTGAAGATGGAAGCGATACGTTCCTCCGAAACGTCGGTTAGCAGCACATGTACACGGTGCCAAATCCCAGAAGACTGCTTTCTTCATCACAGTATAATGTTTTCAGCCCTGATTTCCTGAACCCCATGTAAAAAAATGGAATGTTCGTTCTGCTTGTTGTGTGAACGCATCTCACTGAGTTTGCTTCCCACCACCAGATGGTGCGAGCAGTGCAGTGTGCTGTTATTTCGGCCGAGTAGCCGAATGTGCACATCTGGTGCAAACGTTTGCTAACCGCGCGTAATCTGACATGAGAATGTTCCCACTTCAGGCGCTAAGAGGCTGCTCTCAATGCACGTTTCACTAAACTGTGTCCAGCCTTATCGGCTGTTCAGGCAGTATTAGTGTGTACTGCCGAAATTCGAAGTTTAAATCCATTCTACGAAGTTCCGAATAATTTACGCATTTCCATAGATAACTATAATGTATAAATAACTTAGACCTGAAATCCCCTAGTGGTCATCAATATTAATACCACCCAGTCTGAAGTTATGTTGAAGTGTCTTAATACATGGCATCAAATGTGCTGTGTTAGGGGAAAGAGGAGTGAGTCAGTAAACATCACGTTTCAGTGGAACACTTTTAAGCATCTACGCTGCCCTTACCAAGTTTTTTTTTTTTTTAGTTTCTTGGAGTACCCAGTGGTCTCTTTCCTTCTGGCTTTCCCACCAAGGATATTGGTGGGAAAGCCAGAAGGAAAGAGACCACTGGAAAGACCAAGGCATAGGTGGGTGGACAATATTAAAATGAATCTTAGAGAGATATGATGCGATGGGATGGATTGGATTGATCTGGCCCGGGATATGGATCATTGGAGGTCTCTTGTGAACACGGTAAAGAGCCTTCGGATTACATAAAATGCTGGGAAATTGAGTAGCTGCAGAATTAGCGGCTCATCAAGAAGGGCTCTGCTCCATGAGTAAGTAAGTAAGTTTCTTGGAGTTGGGTGAGACTGAGTCCACTTGGTACGGCGGCCACTAACTGGCCTGTTGTACCAACTCCGGATGGTAGCTGATGAGTGTGGAGCAGTCGGTGGAATGAAAATTTGTAGGGGAAACCGAAGTGCTCGGATAAAACCTGCCCCAGTGCCACTCTGTCCACCACAAATCCCCCGTGACCTGGCTTGGGCTCGAGATGTTACTCAACAAGTTCGTTCGTGATACACGCCGCATGTGAAACTGGATAACCTGGTTTCCATTCCCGGCATAGGCAGAGAATTTCCCCTCTTACTTCGCACCCAGACCAGCTCTTGGTGCGTGGCATCCTATCCTTTGGGCACCCGGGGGCTCTCACCGAATATAAAGCGGCACGAGCGTGAACCTGTCCACTGATTTCCATCTAATGCCGACCTGAGACTGCATGGAGGTGCACCTCCACTCCTTCAGATGTTCATCGCGTGGTACTTAAGCTATATATCTGTATATCATTATGATACGGAGCATTGTGGTCTAGCAGCAGCTTTCTGTGTTTGTACTGGGGACGCGAACCCTGTTCGAATCTCGACCGAGTTATCAGCTATCGTCACTGAGATTTTTCACTGTCTTCCAGAAGAATGCTGGGATAGTACCTTACATTATCTCACATCATTTTTCCAAATCATCACGTGATCGTGCCACCGTGTAATTCTATGCTTTATAGCCCGATTCTGAACTCGAAAGTGTTTTGTTAATTAACATAAATATCACTAGGGAAATCAGGATCCAGGATAGCGTAGTCGGTATAGCGATTGGCTATGGGCTGGACGTCCAAGGGGTCGGAGTTTGAGTCCCGGTAGGGGCAAGAATTTTCACTTCTTCATTCGTCCAGACTGGTTCTGGGGTCCACCCAACCTCATATACAATGGGTATCGGGTGCTCTTTCCCAGGGGTAAAGCGGCTGAGGCGTGAAGCTGGCCACTCTCCCATACGCCCTCATGGCGTAGTGGTTAATTATTTAAGCACAGGGACAGCTTCACCTTACCTTTTACCTTTTCCTTGTTTACAACTGGTCCTATTTCCTCTCTGTGTCTTCGTGTCTGATAGAGAATTATTTCTGTATACCACTTGTAACCAGCGAAATGTTTGATTGAGGCTACCACTCTTAAATTATAATTGTGGACATTCTGAGCACATCAGGTGCACAAATACAGATATCAATAGAACAAACCGCATGCATTTTTAAGTTGATAAAAATTGATAGATTAATTTAGAGAAAAAATTACATCAGCGCCGCATGTTTATACTGCATTCGTGTTTGAAGTTCCCAGCATTACAATAATAATATATAGGCCTAATTCTACCAGCAGGATAATTAAAACGGATATAATAAATACAAATGTGGCAACTCTCATAAATTATTAAATATTGTGCAAATATATGGTTTGTTTATTTCAAATAATGAGAGAAATATTCTGCTTTTACTTAACCCGAAGTTGCTATTGAATTGCACCAAAGCCAATTGAATCATGTATTGGATCGTATCGAAACATCTGTACAATTTTAAGGCCGTTTTTGATAATTCGTAAGGTAGTAATGTTTTACGGTGAAGGACTCTTAGGCATACGCACAGCCCACAAGCTTGGAATGCACCCCTTGTCCGTTGTCCGAAACTATGTAATGAAGCTAACTAGGCCTACCAAGCTTCATTTCACGCCGAGGTTTACAATTACTTAACAGTATTTACACTAATACGCGTAAGATAAGGTGCGTCATATTCTAATACAATATATTTAGTTAAACTAGACGTTTATTTTAATGAATTTAAGCGTTATTTGGATGGCCCCTCCTCAGAAAGACCAACCCCTCCTCTCGTCGAAGAGGAGACGTAATTTTCGAACACAGACTGTTTTGGAAAGAAAATAAATTAATCATTGACCAGAAACCAATAGCGACTGTGCTGGCGAGGGCCAACAGTAATTTACTGGACTGGATTGCAGCTGATACTACATCACGGCGTCACACACAGACCCTGGTGGCCCGGTTACTTGTTTCATGTGAAGAGGTCCACTAGCATAGCTGTAGAGTTCGGAACGGCGAATTCAGAACACTAGGGAGAGAATTATTATAATCTGTATCAAGTCTGAGAGAGTGGTGAAAGCCAGGAGTCGTAGTGGCCGAGTCCGTTTCGCGTTCACGCAAACGTCCGCTCCTCCTGTTACTTGATCCTTCCCATGCTGCGTGTATTGCATTTGTCGGAAATAACACGTCTCGTGTGCGAAGTCTGCCTCCCAGAGTGCTGAAGATCAGGACACACAGGCTTTGTGTGCATAGGAAACACGGTCTCTCACTTTGAGGGAAGGCTGTGGATTACAGGTGTCAGAAAACAAAGTGCTCGAGGAAATACTTGATCTAGGAAGGGCGAGGCAAGTGAGCAGTGTAGCACGTTACGTAACGAGGGACTTATGAATGTAGAGGACGCCTGAGAGGCAATAGTGAAATCCGGTAAGTTGCGATGGACTGGGCCTGTGGTTAAGACTGGGAAGTCAAGGAAGACGTACAGAATTATGGTGCAGAATGCTTAGAAATAATTAATTTGAAATACTGACGATATGGTAGGTTCTCCTTTCATAAGGATCTTAAGGAGATGAATTGTGAGGATGGAACTGGCTGGGGATCGCTGCTTGGGCATGAGCTGTGTTGAATGCAACTACAATGCAAGCATGTATAGTAACATGGACGCGATGGCTGTTTTTAACAGTGGACCATAGGAAGATAGATAAGAGATATATTTTAGTTGGTAAAGGTAAGGTAAAAGTGTAAAGCTATCCCTTTAAGAGGCCATGGAGACCCATAGGGCTGTGAGACGTCGAGGCTTTCTCATTTTCTAGACAATCCGCTCACAGATGGCGGTGAGGTCAGCCGTATGCACCGGCCGTCCTTTACCCCCAGGAAGACTCCTGGTATTTATTTCTGTTAACGGCTGAGTCCACTCCAGGGCCAAAGTGCGGCTGGAAGGATTAGGTCAGTTGAAAAATCCGATGACCTCGTCATGAATCGAATCCGGGACTTTCCGGCTTGTAGTATAATGCATCAACAAACTACGCTATCAGACATCATTAAACAACGCAGTTATTTATAACAGGTGATAATATTTCTAAGCTAAATATATTCTTCGTAACACTGAGGGGGTAAATGTTTTGTAGCTCATAATTCAGAGCAGCAGTTTTATGGAGTTTTGTCCTTTATGTGCTTCAGCTTCAGGCGAAAATTATTCAGTAGCGTAATATATCTATCTGCCCAGGGGACAATGCAGTTCTTTACACTTCCAAGTGCCGCTTCTTAGAGATTGGACTTCTTTAGTTTCTAAACTAATTTACGAAATATAACATATAGCTACAACAAGCACCTGGCTTTACAAGCAATCAATTTGAGGTTCTCTTAAGTGATGACGTCATTTCCAGACTGGAGCGATTCGCTCCAATGCTTTTCCCAGTACTGCTTCAAAATAGATAACAAGAAAAGCAATTCCATTCGGAAAGGGACGCGACCACACAAACACTGTACCCTCACACTGGTAGTTTCGGCCATTCAAGCGAAAGATGCGGATTTAGTGAAGGACATTGGTTTTGTAGCGTGGTAGCGTGTATTATTGCTTGCTCTATTCTTGTCAGACTGTAACAGCCACACAAAGTTCGTTCTCTCAAGTAACTTCGTTGGAATAGATGAGAGGAAGGAGGCTGAAAACATTTCTTACTCTCAGATGTGAAACTATGTTATTTTAAACGTAATAGAAAAAAAAATTGAATTGCTCGCAGAAACAACCGAGGTTTGCTGAAGAATACAAATTAATTTATGATAACCCTGGGTCATTTTACGACTGAAAATAATTTGAACGCAGCTGCCGAACTTGAAATCGTAGGAACCGAACTGCTTTGGAATACAAAGTGCCTTAAACGACGTGCAAGCTTGCCGCACAAGCAACAGACTCCGTTGAAGTGGTATAAAACGAGTTTGTATTTACCACATCACTTTAACCCGTTGGCCCAAACAGTCGCTAAATTGACTCCGTTGGTCTATCTCTGCTCATAAAAACAAACTCCATGGCCTGTATTCCGCAAACGAACTATACCGACCGAGCGACCGCTGCTAGTCGGCGAAGTTAGTGCCAAATTTTTGCGGATAGAGGGAGTCGCGTGGTCAGCGCAGCGGATTCCCACGGCCGTTAATGTTGGTTTTCTAGACCGGAGCCGCTACTTTTCCATTCATGTAGCTCCTCAGTTATCCTCACTAGGCTGAGTGGACCCCGTTCCAGACCCACTACATGTCAGAAAACCTGGTAGCGCCGAGAATCGAACCCGGACCTCTGGATCTGTAGGCAGGAACTCTGGCTACTAGACCCCAGAGGCGATCCTATCTCTGCTTATATTCGAATAAATTATCTGAGATGCCTAAGCAATATGTTATGCTGCGGCAAGGAAATGGCGGAAATCATAAAGTTAAAGAAGAATAACAATTCTGAACATAAGGGCTTTCGAGAACACAGTATCGAGAATAAAAATGAACATACGAGAGATAGGAAATAAAAGGAGACTGCAGAAAATTACGTAATCAGAAGCTCTAAAATCTGGGATCTCCCCTGGTATTAACTAGAATGATTGAGGGGGATGAAATGTGCCTGTAGCACCCACGAGGATGAGAAATACATCATAATTTTTCTCGGAAAGTGAGATGGAAAGAGACCACTTTGAGTAATGGGCTTAGATTGTATTAAGGGTTTTAATAATAAGTAGGGTGTGAAAATGCTGATTGGGTTGAAATGCCTTCGGATTAAGAACCCCCTATGGGCACTTGTGAACACTGTAAAGAACATTCAGATTCCAGAATTCCTCTCTCAGCCGGAATGCTGCAGCTTTCTAAAGAAACATATTCTGTTTGATGGTTACAGGTGCCTCACAGTTCTTCTCTTCATTCTCCCTTCTCATTATTTGCATGGAAGGAATTTGGCCTTCCGCTTCCGGTAGCTCTCTTCGGTTTCGCGAGGCGTGCGGCTTCCTGTCCCATCGCACGTAACACGAGTAATCTCTGTAAGAGGATAGAAGGTGACAGAGACGTCCAACAGAAAAATGAAAGAAAGAGTTTCAATCCTTGTAACCGAAAAGGCCAGGAACTTAATTAGCGATTTTAATTAATATAAGCAGGAGTGGGTGCACCTCCCTTTCTTGGTGACTACAAATTTTCTGCCGGCGCCCAATATTTAAAGATACTATCTTCCAGCATGAAGGATCAATGTTAATTCGATGTTTGAGGTCAACAAAAGTTTCAGTTTAGAAGTGGCCGGTTACATTTAACTCAAAGGTGAATAGTGCTCAGCCACCAACGATAATGTCGAGGTCACGAAGGTGCCTTTTCTATAAACCGAGATATCGATCTTAAAAAACATTCTGATTCTTGTATTTTAAATTTTATAAGATTATCCTTACTTAACGTGTTATTTCCGCATTTTAGTAATTTAATTTGATTTGTATGCCGGCACTTGGTTCGTTTACTGTTGCGTGCAGTGAAAAAAGGCACTGGTAACCTTGGAATGGGGTAATGCGGTAGCGTAGTTGGTTGAGGCACTGTGCTACAAGCCGGAAGGTCGCGGGTTCGAGTCCCGATGATGTGGATTTTTTCAATTTACCTAATACTTCCAGCCGCACCATGGTCCTGGGTTCGACTCAGCCTTTAACAGAAATAAGTACCAGGAATCTTCCTGGGGCGTAAAGGGCGGCCGTCACGTAAGGCTGACAACCGTACCGCTATCTGTGAGCCGATTGTCTAGAAAATGTGGGAGCCTTGACGTCTCACAACCCTATGGGACCTTACGCCCTATTAAAGGGACAGCTTTGGAGTATGACGACCGTTATTCGACATTGAACCTATATCTTTTTTTTATTATGCTTCATATAATAAAGCTGCCAGTTGTTAAACTCTTACGTCGAATGGTAGGATAATTAGGAACGGTGAATCGGAAAGGATTTGTCAGGAAGCAGCCGTGGCTTCATTGCAGCTACTGTAACGATTTATGTGTGTGATTATAGACAGGGTATGGTTTGGCGAATGGATTTATTGACAATTTACACCACTCGAAACTACAAGTAATTGCAACTCTACCGCTGAGCTCCACAATTTACAAATCGCTACAGCACCTACTAAGACTTTTCCAGCCTGCTTTGTCTCTGGCAGCCGTTGTCTAGCAACGGCTTCTAGCAATAGAGAGTCGTCAACTTCCCGCGCTCAGGTCCTATCTTCACAGCCTTCCGTGCAAAACCCTTTGTCAACCCACTGTCAACTGACAGCTCAACCATAGAGCCATCTCTTCGCAGCCTCCCTTACAGCGCTCAACTGAACTGGTTGCCCAAATTCTCTTCTTTATAACTGTTCTGCGCTAACCATGTAGAGAACACCCCGTCTCCACCTTTGCCGCGGGAACGTGTTTGCCGAACCGCTGCCCAGAGACGGGTCTGATATAACCGGCCATATCCCGATCGTTGCATAGCAACGACTCTGCATGCTACAGTACTGTCCCGGCAGTTGCCTAGGTGGTCTGAGTTAAATCCCGAAAAAGAGAACTGACAGTCAGAATAGTAGGTATGTCTACCGAGATTTGAACCGGGGCCTCATCCGATTAGAAGTTGGGTTGAAACAATGTGCGTTTTGTTCAGAAGCTTTACAGTTGTTAGCTTTACGTGGAAGTGTCGCGAAGTGCACCCACTCGTACATAAAGCCAAAGACCAGGAGTAAGTTAATGTGGACGTGAATCCGATAGGCTTCTGCTCGTGGCGTATGTGTGCCCCAAAGCAAAAGCCCTGACTTGAAACCTGTGGGCCCCATTATTTCATCAGTAGAACTACCTCCCCTTACTTTGTGTCTGATCATATTCACTGTTTCAGTACAAGTACAGAGTAATAAAGTACACTTGGAAACCACGTGTTGTAGTGTTGTATATGGAACTTGCCAACACTGAGAAACATTGAGATCCCCTCTGTTTTGTTGTTAATTTGTTAATTAGCCATAATAGAATTACGTTATAGGAGGGATTACGCAGTTGTAAATTATAACTGCCGGTCACGGTAGCCGAGCGGTCTAAGGCATGCACTGTCTTCGCTCGCTCGGAAGCCTGGATCGTGGGTTCGAATCCCACTCAGGGCATGGATGTTTGTGTGCGTTTTTCTGTGTTTGTGTACAGGTAGAGGCCTTACGACGAGCTGATCACCCGCCCAAGGAGTCCTACCGAATATGTAAGATCTAGAAAAACCGAAGTGAACGGAGAGTTCATGGAGGTAGGCCTAGGCCCACTGGGGCTGTAGTGCCAAGGGAAAAAAAATATATATATAACTCACAACTACCTTTATTTTATGAATTTAGTCGTTTTTGTTATGTGTGTATGTTTTGAAACGTAACGAAGTATTTTAAATTTAACGGTAATATTTTAAATTGCAGTGCAATGCAATCTTGTAGATATTCTTACATACTACGGTATAGTGATGGTGTATTACATGACAATTATCAGAATCCAGATTTTTATTTTAGGGTTCATTATTTTCCCCTTTTCTTTTTATTAATACTGTTTTTTTCTTTGGCGTTAAAGTTCCTAATTTGGGCCTTGGCCTACCTCCATGAAACTCTCGGTTTCACTTCGGATTTTTAGATCTTAAGACATTCGGTAGGACTTCTTGGGCGGGTGATCAGCTCGTCGCAAAGCCTCTACCTGTACACAAACACAGAGAAACGCATATACACACACAAACACGAAACATCCATGCCCTTAGTGGGATTCGAACCCTCGATCCCGTCTTCAGAGCGAGCGAAGACAGTGCATGCCTTAGAGCTCTCGGCATTGATACTGTTTATGTAGTTATAATTCCCTCTCTATGTTTAATACGTCATTTATTTTCCACGATAGTCGTTACTCTGCGAGAAATGTGAGAAGTTAGCAGGCCTTTCCTGTGCTTGATGTAACGCTATGAAGCACGTCCACGTAATTAAAGAAAATATTTCGAAATGTTACTAACTGCTCTGTTACAATTGTTAGCTTTTTACGTACACATGAATGAGTTTATATTATAATAAATCTCCTGGACTGTGTACTATGATACTCTTAATTAACCACGTGATGCTTCATAATCAGCCGACTCCAGACGGAGTCTAGTGTCAAATTTCTTTGTGTCCACGGAAATAAACCTTTTGTTTCAATAATATCCGGTGGCTTCTAGCTCAGCTACGTCTGTGGAGTGTAGAGCGAGAATTGTATTGCAGCTTTAGAGCATGAAGTACAGGAAGACTGCTGCATTATGCAGTATAGGAACCGACATTTGGACAACATCTGCGGGGTGTGCAGTGGTGTACAGAGAGACTGCCGCATTATGCAGTATAGGAACCGACATTTGGACAATATCTGCGGGGTCCGCAAGTGGCGTACAGAAAGACTGCTGCGTTATGCAGTATAGGAACCGACATTTTGACAATATCTGCGGGGTGTGCAGTGGCGTACATAAAGACTGCTGCATTATGCAGTGTAGGAACCGACATTTGGACAACATCTGCGGGGTCCGCAAGTGGCGTACAGAAAGACTGCTGCATTATGCAGTGTAGGAACCGACATTTGGACAATATCTGCGGGGTCTGCAGTGGCGTACAGAAAGACTGCTGCATTATGCAGTGTAGGAACCGACATTTGGACAACATCTGCGGGGTCTGCAGTGGCGCACAAAGGGCGTACTGCATAATGCAATGTAGGAACCGACATTTGGACAATATCTGCGGTGTCTGCAGTGGCGCACACCTTTCCACTCTGACGCAATGGAAGCTTTCTAGCGCTCTAATCTGTAAGTGAACCTGATCATGCAGTCGATGTAGTCACTCTCCGATACACCTTTACGATCTCGACAACACGCCTGGAAAATTAACCGGAAGCTAAAAGCCTCTGCGGATGTTCCACGAGACTATAATGCTTGTCTTTCTCTTCTTGAGGACGATCATCTTCTTTTTTTATCTGTGACGTGCGTTGCCACGCTACCTGCATTACTCTGTGCTCCCTCTTCCAAAACACTTCGCCAAGATGGAGTGTGATTACGAAACTTACCGTGCTCTCCCCCTTCGGTACAGTACTTCCATAACAGCAGAGAGTGCGTTGAGCAGTGAGCTTAAATCTCTGTATTTTGCTGGCGTCTAGACGCATGCGTGATAAATATGCCTCTTTGGGAAGATACACTGAAATGATGGGAGCCAAGACGCCGTTGCTTCATGGAAAGATTGGATGTAGCAGCATCTTATACAGTTAATAATAAGAATTATGCAATGAACTGTAAAGATTCTTTTGCGTTGCGCAGTAGAATTTGGTTAAGCAGATTTCTGTAATTAAGATCTAAAAGTTTATGATGATGGTACATTAGTACAAATACTGTGTTTCTGGACATTATTAATCGACCTGTTTTTATGTCAAAATACCGCCCTGTTTATATTTTAAAACAACATTTCAGAGACTGGATTCTGTCTCCGTCTTTAGGTAAAACCTACTCAGTTGGGCCCAATAGATAGAGCTAGTTCCCATCTCCGGACACCTGTACCAGCACCAAGATGGGATATATAAGCCAGGCACCCCACAAACCATCTGTTAGAGATGAGAAAGAAACATTAAAGTATTAAAACCCCTACACGTATGAGGCCATGCACCAGAGAACAGTAAAGATAGTAATCGTTACTGGAGACGTGAAGTACTGCATATAGTACAAACACAAGAAAACATTTTTCCCGCTCTGTGTACACTGGACGAAGTTGTAGTTTTTTTTTTCTGCTGTGATAACATGAGTCGAGATGGGAGAGATGTCCAAGCTGGGTTGACTGATCGGATGGTCTATCATATTTCTGTAAATTGCAGCGCAATACTTGCCCGAACACTTTCTTGTGCAGTGCACATCGAAAGTTAAAATTCAGGGAACAAGTCCTCCGGGAGGGACTTTAAGCCGTGGGTCCCGTGTCGTAGCTTTACGGCACGTAAAAGAACCTCATATCTCCAAAGGAGGTCACTGAGCCAAATTAACGGACGTTTCCCGCCCAACAGCAGTCTCTAATACCTCTGGTAGATGGGGGAAGCATTATAGATACCTCTCAGCTAGTAGAGCCGGTCTCGCTGGCTGGGCGGGACTGATGCTAAGCACCAGTACCGGTGGGATATAGAGACTGGTAGAAATCATAGAGGGAAGCACAGTGGACCAATACAGGTCTAAGTGCATGGGGAAACCCACCCTCTCCAATAACTAACTAACTAACTAACTAAGCTGAAGAGTTCTCAGTGCAGTACACTGGAGAGTTTTCAGTGTAGTGCACTTCAAGAGTTAGCTGAAGTGTCAAAGTGTGGTGGCCTCTGATTGCAGGACATTCCTGTCAGGTTTCTAGAGATTGCTCGGTGAAGCACATGGCACTGTGTCCATGTTTATTAATAGACGGACAGACATACGTCCTCACCCAATTCGTTTACTTTGCCCTGAATAATGATCTCTGTTCTGTAGGAAATGTAAATGGATAATTTCATCTGCGCTATGGTTAGAGTGAAACCATTACAGTATTTACCGAAATTGACTCTTTGTTGAATGAGTTTAGTGCAATGTTCTTTCGTTACATCTTCCAAGAAGATGACCAGAAGCGCACACCGGAAGCGCACCATTACTCACGGTGTGCCGTAATCAGACTGAAGTGACAGAATATCTGGCTTTTAATGGGTGAAGAATTGCGGTGGTGCTGGATAATCATTATATTCGTAAAGCGTACATATGTTTACTTCTGTGACAATAATAGGGTTTGGCAAAATAATGAATATACTCTCTTTCTTATACGTATATTTGTCTATGTATCTACGTATCTATGACTCTACAGCCCATTGTTGGATCTTGGCCGCTTTTCAGTTCCTTAATCCTATACACAGTTGGTAGGGCTCCTTGGACGAGTGATCACCCGGTCGTAAGGCCGCTACCTGCACACAGATTAACACAAAAGCAGAATAACCGCAAACAGACATCCATGCCTCAAATGGGATTCGAACCTACAATCCCATTNTTTCTGCATTATGACATGTTTCAGCCACCATTTGTAGCCATCATCAGATAGTATTTATACAGTGACCATCAACTCTGCTTGCTGTTCCCCCTGCATTGGCCAGCGTCTGCAGCTGCGGGAACATCATGTTGTTTTATATGTAAATTTTTAGTTAATGGACTCGAATACTGTAAATTATATAAACCACCACACAAAAAAAAAAGCGAACACGAAGAATAAGCATATGTAATAAAAATCCAGTATGCGACAAGGGAATACACGTACGTAAGAGAACTGGGTGCCGGTCACAGTACCCGCGCGGTCTAAGGCATGAAGTATCTTCGCTCGCCCGGAAGCCGGGATCGTGGGTTCGAATCTCACTCAGGGCATGGATGTTTGGTGTGCGTTTTTCTGTGTGTTGTGTACAGGTAGAGGCCTTGCGACGAGCTGATCACCCGCCCAAGGATTCCTACCGAATGTCTAAGATCTAGTAAACCGAATTGAAACGGAGAGTTTCATGGAGGTAGGACTAGGCCCACTGGGGCTGCAGCGCCCAAAAAAAAAAAAAAGTAACTGGGTGATACCATGCTCATCAAGAAAAACGATCATTACACAGAACCCAGGATTACACGACCAAACAAAATAAAGTAATAAAAATAAAAAATGGCAATAATAACAAGAACAATAATTAACCACCATTGGTCTAATTTTAACTAGTTCTATTTTAACTTGATTAAAACCAAGGCAGCTGTAGAAGATTTTAAGGCTGATGCAAAATTTAAAAACGTTTGCATTGCGAAAGACGCACGGAACTCTGGGACAAAGGTTTATATAATTTACATTATTTGCTTAAATCTATAACTGCGATTAAAAACCTACGTACATAGTAAACAACATGAGCTTCCCCCAGTTGTAGACATTGGCCAGTTGAGTGACTGTGTAAGTGCTGCCTGGTGTTGGGCAAAAATAGTGGCTGAAACATGTCGTAATGTAGAAACTGTGAAGTTATCCCACAATTATACATATATTATGAGGCCGAGACAGGATAAATATTCTGCACACAAGATGACGCTAAAATGCAATATTACTATTAGTTTGAGGTTGCTTTAGAATAAGGTTTTAATGTATTGTTTGGATGTAAGAGAGAACATGGCAGGACACAGAGACAGTTACGTAATGAGAATTCCACAATATGTACAATTCGCCGAGTATAATTAGGATGAACAAAGCAAGAATAATTAGACTTCCGAATGCTTGTCACGCATGTATGAGACTGGAAATCCATGCAGACCTGGAATTGAGTTTGGAGGTGAAGATAATATTAAAATGGATCATAAAGAAGTTGTGTTTGAGGATGTGGACTAGATCCAACTAGCTCAGAATAGGAGGGACTCTTCCGACACCGTAATGGCCATCGTAAGCATCATCATTTTGTCGACCATCTGAGCATGTACTGGTAATAAATGTAACCGCCAGTTAAGTCTTGGATTGTTCTGTTGTTTAACATATCAATTTCATGCTCAGAGGATATGCAAATATTCTTTGTAATAATAAAGCTTTTGTGTTGCTTCATGGTGGATTAGTGGAGTCTACACTCGACTCCACGGCTGCTATATTGCCACTGTGTGACTGTAATACTGCCCCTTGCATCCTCCGTATGTTACAGTTAAGCAGCTAATCGTCCACCCCACCCCCACTTTCTGCCAGCTCCTGGCAAACAGCCGGACGGACGGGGTTGCTATTCTGCGGTAACCAGATAACATAGGCGTTCACTGCACATTGTAGCACTTCTGCCATGCCCTTTATTATCCGGTAGAGTGCATAATGTTTATCTAGAACCTTTATAAAGCGAAAGATACATTAAATGAAATCTATCTTTATCGGAAAATGACAGGTGCTTGGAGTACTATAATTTGTATGCTAATGTAAACTTCCTCCTGATAAATGGGAACTTCCGCAAAAGCCGTTTATTCTGTCTGTTCCTACTTTAAAAGTTCTGGACTGAATAATAACAAACATTCTCCTTGTTTAATCCTACATAACTTCTTGGTGAGTGTGCGATTCATTTTGATTTATTGATGTTTTCTCAAATATTTGAACTTTTTAGGTTTCGAAAGGACTTTTAGACGTTTGTCGCGATTTAAGTCGACGTTTTGCTCTATGGAAGCTGCAGAATACATGCAAATGTGCCAGGGTGGTCTGAAATAGCGGGATCGTATTAATTTGCTACGGCGTTTATTGAATTGTGTTCTGTAGTGAAACCTCGGGCGTTCGGATGAACCTAGCTGTCAATCACACTAGTCTTTGTGCAGTTTCTCCCCTCTGTGCACGGCCATTTTCTCCATGTCATGAAAAGTTTTCGCCAAATGACTCGCGAACTAGTGCATGGAAATCGGAAAGAAAGACAAACAACTCGTTCATCTTTGTCAGGTCCTGTCGACAGTCAATGCTGATCTGTGCTCGGTGCAGCCTCTGGAACGGGACCTACCGGGATGTTCTGTCAGAGACGATAATGTAGGGCGTCGTCCACTTTTACGATCTTTCTTTCTGTGAAGTTCGAAATCACAATTCTGGTTCTGTGGTTCCGGAACTCCTCAGGGGAAACATGAAATATTTCAAGTAGTTTGACGAAAAATACGTGGTAACACCCTTTTTGTTATATTTCTGTTTTAAATCTACGTCGAGAAAATATTCGTTTCCCACTATAAATAAAAGTTCTTTTTTTTCGGAATCGCTATCGTGTTCAGATTGAACGTCACTCTGAAATGTTCACCTCCCTGCTTAGTATATGGGAGACCTCAGGTTCGAACTTCGATCCTGAGACCGGGTTTCCTCGCTCTACTTTTCGTCGTTTTCTTCAAACCTTTCAGGCAAATTTTGTGACAGGCTGCTCCAAAACTGATTAGAGGCGCTTCCTTCGACATAATCTCTGTCAGTTATGCATATTTCACAGGCTAGGACAGTGACGTAACCGACGCGTCCGCCTACACAGAAACATCCTCTAACAAGGGCGATTTTGGGGGGTAACGGAAAACTTAACTCCTACATAACATAACCTAACCTCACCTTACCTCACCTAACTTTACTTTGGTGCGAAGTGGGATAAATAGAGCACAAGGGGGGAGTGGACATATACAACAAATATCACCTCGTAATTCGGCGTTATTTGTAACCTATGCCGTTGAAACAACGACTTCAGGTACGAAAAGAAAGAATCCAAATGCACAATCGTGATTAGGTATACTTAATATTTTTCTCTCGAATAAAACGTAATTGTGTCATTTTCTTACAGAAGAATGCACACCGTGGAGAAACAAAAGCTTGCAGAGTTAAATCTATATGCATATGTTCATATATATATCTTGGTTATTTAACGACGCTCTACTAGTTTCAGAGGTTATACAGCGTCGATTTGAATAAATGGGCGCTCGCCATCAGAGAACTTGAAAGCGCTGGGGAGGAAGAATATGCGGCATACTTCAAGGTACCATCCCGGCATTCGTTTATAGTGACGGAAGAAAATCATGAAAAGCTCAGCCGACATCCAAACCTGTGCACCTTCCGAGTACGACAGAAGCATTGCATCCTGTGTCATATTCTTCGGTCACCTCCCTGTACTTAGGTCCCGACGAAATTTGAAGTGGAAACCCAGAAGGAAAGAGACCAGTTGGGATAGGATAATGGTATTAACGTGGATATTAAAGAGACGTCTGAAGGAAGAATATGTGTGAGATCTGAGGTTCTCACGGAGGTGGAGATTGTCACGTGACTCATATTGTGTGTTCTAGAATTGATTGCTTGATTGACTGGATTTATTAAGCGTCTCTGTTACAGTTTCACTTGGTTACAACAGTTCACTCATTTGACTCCTTCTGCATAATGAATCCCTCACTGTTGTCTGGATCTTGCACTAGCCTCTAGTCCTCTCTTCTTTATCCTTCTGTCGTATTCTGTCTTCTTTTGACCAACTCTCTCTCTGAGGTAGGTTCTGGTCGAACCGTATGGAGATCACCTCCTTGAAGGGTTCTCTTTTTGTGTCTCCGCTGTAACTGCCCGTTCCTATATCCGTTGCCTAGGAGACGTCTTCAGTAGTTCCTCTGTTGTCGTGACTATTGAGACCTTCGCTACTAGGTAACCGAAGTTCTATTGTTGACCACGTTACACGTGGTTTTCTGGTTCCATACCTTAATGATTTGAGCAACCCGTCACAATATGAAGACGGGCTAACCTATCATGCTGTGTAGACTGGTAGATGGTCACAAACATTTCGGAGAAACCGGATGTCTCCATCTTCCTCTGCCCTGACTGTGGAGGTGCACATTCCTCCGAAAGTTTAGCGATCATCTGCCATAATACGTGGCGTCACGTCCGCTTATACACGGAAGAATTCTTTGTACCATGAATGTATCTTCTTTTCGCATGTTCTGTCAAATTAATTTCCCGTCGCTTGTTGAAATACTGAAGGAAAGTTTTGATATCTTCATCATAAGTTAATGTTTGTTTCTCTCTCTCTGGAGGAATAAACTGCCGATCTCTCCTGCCACAAGATATTGTGGCATTTTCGCTTGAAATCACAAAGGTTTGAACTCGATGGATAATATCCGTGCGCGCCTGGAGGTGACAGTCGGGCGTCTTCAAAGTAAATACACGCGTCACAAATGTGAACCCCTTCATCAATATCATTCTCAAATTCATGCGTTACTTATGTTGAATTCCTGTTGCTTTTTGCCGTCATATCTTATTTTCCACCTCATCTGTTTCGCCCCGGCTCTTTCTTTAATATATTTTTTATATATTTATTTTTAAAATTTAGAGCGTCATACCTCTCTTTCAACTCCAGTGTACTTTTCTTCTCCCTATTTTGTTTCCATTGTCCCCTTATCTGTCTGTTCTTATTCCAGACAAATTTTTCGCGTTTTTTTTTCCGTCGGCGGTTGTTGAATTAGGTTCGAGAATGTTGCATGGTTTGTTAGCTGTGCGTGCCTGTGGCTGTTTTCTGGGATAAACTCTTTACAGCGATCGGAAGTTAGAACCGAAGAGGCAGTGGAAGGACGCTGATACGGGGGGGGGGTTATAAGAAGGAGCGTTTGGTATTTCCAAGTGCATTCACTCCGCTGTCTATGCAGCCCGTGTAAGTCACTAACATCTTCATATAGGAACGCTAATTCCATGCAACGGAGGCCATCGCAGAATCTAGTAGTTGCTCAGCTAATCAAATTCACTACATTTTATGGAACCCAAAAGTTCATCGCAGTGTTAACAAGAGCACTCTACTGGTCCGTATGTAGAGCCAGTTGGATCTAATTCACGACCTCAGAACCTATATCTTTAAGGTTTAATTTAATATTTTCATCCCATCTGCTCCTAGCTGCTTCAAATCGTCATTAAGTTGGTGACCATAATAATATTACGGCCTTTCGTTATGTTTCCTCTGCATCCTCTTTCTTATGTGCAATTCTTCTTTGTAACCTTGTCCTCAGACACCTTGAATTTTTCTTTTCTTAATGTAAGAGAGACAGTTTCAAATCCATACCAAACAACAAGTAAAATTATATACCTTTTTTTATTTTAATCGTTACATGTAGATAGGATAATGGGAGACGAATTCTTTAATGCAGAAAGCTAACAAGGATTCCCCAAACTTAATCTGTTCCTAATTTCTGTGTGTGAAATTCTGATTTGCTAATGTCATTCCCAGACGTTCACGGTGGCCGCGTGGTCTAAAACATGAACTGTCTACGCCCGCTTAAACACTGGTATCGTCAGTTCGAATCCCACTTGAGGCATGGATGTCTGTTTGCGTTTATTATCTGTTTGTGCTCTCCTGTATGCAGGTAGCGGCCTTGCGATGGGCTGATCCCCCATTCAAAGGGGTCCTACTGACTGTGTATGAATTAAGAAAATGAAAAAGCGGCCAAGGTCCACAAGGGCTCTAGAGCCATAGAGAGATAGATAGATAGACAGACTTTCCCACACGTTTCAACTATACCACATTTTCGAATCATTCAGCAGTTACCTTGTCTGTATTATAATTCTGCCTCAAATTCTGTCAGCCACGCTTGTGCATGAAACTGCTTCCCCTGTATTTACGTATATTTGCTAATCATCCTCTGAAAGATCCCTTTGTCTTTCTCTGTGATATTTACGTTCGTCGTCAGCATAGACACAAGCTGATACGCCCTTTCAGGTCCAGCCCTCTTGATTGTCTTGGCCCTTCGTAATGACATATTCTGAAGCAAAACTGAAAAACAGTGGCGATAAAGCATGCCTCTGTTTCAGCCCATTTTGAAAAGGAAACACGTCTAACTAAAGTCTGCCTATAAGGACTTTACTATAGGGTTTTGTTTAAACACGTTTTAATTACACTAACTAGTTTCGTGGCTTAATGAAAATGTAATGTAGGGAAAAGGATAAGGTGTACAAGTCTAGCCTAGGCCTTTGTGTCCGTAGTTTGTATGCTGGATGGCTTTGCTAGGCCATGGGTATCAAAACATTTGAGACATAAAATATCCATTCCCAAGCTTTCAGAGAAGAAACGTTGCTTTGCATTTCATCTACTCCCCTGTTCTACGTATGTAAGAGGGTGGTTTATATTCATTGGTACAGCAGCGTCAACCGTAATTTGAGGGGCGAAGGAGACAGACTGAGGGAGGTTTGAACTTTTGTTCTGTGCCATTCCTTTTTATTATGCAGCGGGGTGAAGCTATCTCAGCGAAAGGGCTCGTGTATCCCTTTGTTTTCAGGGCGGCTAATGTAAATTATAACCGTGTAGGCTGGGCTTCAAATACTCCTCATCTTATGTTACAGCTTTGCAGGAGCAACTGTGTGAATGTTCCTTTCATGCTTCATATTTGTGTTGATGGAATAATGGTTCCAAAACCGTAAGTCGCGAGTGGAAGTTGTCCACAGACATTTTATTCGTTAACAAGGTAATGGGGCAATAATTGGGTTACACGAGTTTTCTCCACCCAGCACTTCCCTGAGAATAACTTATACCATTATAATACGAAACATTTCAATTTGTTAAATATTCCGAACTGTGGCTACCGTTCGGATTTATCGGCAGAAGAAAGGTTTTNGACAGATTACTGATGAATGAATGAATTGTTGCGTGTTTGCTAGGCAACGCGACAAGAAATTGCATTGGTTTCGGATTTGGACGAATGTGTTTATTGGACAGTTCCTTTTACATTCGCAAATACAATTATTCTTCACTTATAACCCCTATCTTGACGAAGTGTCTTCTGTCTTTGTCGGATGCGAGCTGGCTTCTGCTCTAGTCGGAGCTACACTAAGAACTGACTGGACTCGTCGAAGCTGGACTCTTATAACGTGCACTCGGACTGAATAGAGCCAACACGTAGGAGTCTTGACTTCTCCCGCTGTTATGCAACGAACGCGGGAATACGTTAGCTGGCTTATTCTTTGCCGTGGATATAATTCCATCTCCGGGGTAACGCATTTGTTGCTTAAGCTAATCCCAGGCAGCGACCTGCTAGTATTCCGTTCCCACTGAAGTATACATGTTTATCGCAGCCGTTGTCATGCAACTGCCTCAAACAATTCGTTTCTTAGGTTTGCTAGCGTTCGGATTCCAAGGCGTTGCAGCGGGAACGCTGGTCGTTGCCTAGGAAATCAACTCTGATCTCCTCAACTATTCCGGCTTTCTGGCTGCACGCCACAATATGTATAGTCCATATTTTTTCGCGATTCTACGTAGCCTGTATCGAAGCGAATTCGATTAACTTAACGGTGCCCCATAAACAACATCCATAGTCTATATCGAAATGAATTCGACTAATGCAAACTGAAAATCCTAGTGCGTGTGCAACGGTGAATTGGAAATTGTGTAAATCAGCGATAGCGCTGTATTTAAGTATGATTAAGATAAATTGTAACCATTGTGCTAATAAATCCAATCATCCGAACTAGAATCCATTAATTTCGTCAGGCATACAATATTGTGTATTGTCTCGCGTCCAAGGCATAGGTGGGTGGACAATGTTAAAATGGATCTTAGAGACATAGGATGGGATGGTATGCATTGAATTGATCTGGTTCAGGATAGGGGCGAGTGGAGGGCTCTTGTGAACAGGGTAATGAACCTTCGGGTTACATAAAATGCTGTGAAGTTCTTGAGTAGCTGCACAATTGGTGGCTTCCCAAGAAGGGCTCAGCTCCATGAAGGTGGTTTAGTTTAGTTACTGCCTCACGTCAGCATGTCTGTAAATATTTCCTTTGAATAAATTTGAAATTAATTTTCCATCTGCTTTTTCGTGGAGAGGAGGTTTGCGTTCCACAGTGGTACGGAGAGCTATGCTGGCGGGAGTGTAAGCTCCTGGTAGCGCCACCCATACCAGACAGGTCAAAGGCTAGGAGTCAGACAAAGTGCATTTCGCCGTCCTCCAAGTTGGGAGTTGGGCGTGGGGCTAAGGACCTCACACCGGAAAACCATGGAGGGGGCCAAGACCCACACAAGGCTCTAATGCCAACAAAGAAGAAGGAAATGAATTTTCCATTGGCCATCTTGTGCGCCCCTTTAGTATGATGAGGAGTTAGTCTCTCTACGACTGTTATTAATTTTGATTTTGTTTGTAGTGTAGGAACCGCGATAGCGCAGTAGGCATCGACTGGCTACGGGCTGGACGATTGAGGGGCCAGAGTCCCGGTAGGGTCAAGGATTTTCTCTTCTCCACACTGTCTGACCCGGCTCTGGAGTCCACCTAACCTCCTATCCAATGGGCACCGGGGGCCCTTTCTCCTGGTGTAAAGCGGCCGGGGCGTGAAGCTGACCACTCGTCTCCAGCTCGTGCCGACGTCAAGAGAATGTGGATCTAATCATGCACTCCACCATACGCCTTCACGGTGTAGTGCTTGATTAATCAAGAACAGGGACAACTTTACATTTTGCCTTTGTTGGTGGCGTGGAATGTGTTCGCTGGTGAAGCAGAAAGGTGCAGGATTAAAATATCATTCGTCGAGCGGTCCCTAGGAAGAAAATGTTGCAATCTATACTTAGCTCTCAACGAACCGCAGTTTCCTTTCTGCCCTGGGTTAAATGTCAGGCGGATTTAAAATGGAAATCAGAAGTCTGTGGATAATTTTTACAGAATTGTTTTGTTGCTTTTTGTCGTCGTATCCCGTTTCCCGTTTCATCTGTTTTCTTGGATTATTCTTATTTTTACATATATTTTAATGTCATTTCCGATTTTGAGAGTTCGCTGACTTATGAAAACAAAGTGAAGGTAAATGAATTTCGGTTAATTAGATATGGCAGAAGCCATTGAGTTCGAACAGCGTGAGATGAAGGCCCGCGGAACAGCAGACATACGTACGTGTATATTAGCTTTACTTTTGTGAACCCCGTCTGCAGGAACCCGTACCGCCTGTAATGATTGGTACCGCACGGGAAGTATTAACTTGGAGCCGTGACGTATTAATCTAGAGTCCGTGGATCGATTCTCAGTTTTGTTGTCATACGTGTAGAATCTGTGCCGTCTGTCGTCTGCTACCAGTTGTACCACTTGTACCGTCTTATGGTCTGCTACCACAGAACCGTCACTCTCTGGCACCTTTCGGCTCCGTCTACCCTTCCTCAATCAGAAGGGGAAATGGTGCTCCGTCATACGGCTCTCGTGCTGTGCTCGCACCCTCCCTAAGTTAGAGTAAGGGATCCAAGCTAGCAGCGAGGTAAATCTAGTTACAAATGATGGCAATCAATATAATAACAAATAACAGAATTTAATAAACACAACTAACACATAACCAAAGACAAGAATTCATGGTCGTTACAGCGCACGAGCGCAAGAAATTAAACAGAACAACTCAACTAATTACACATTTACATGCTCGCACACGGCGGCATCTAACTCGGGCAGAATGGCCCATATTTACTGGCGCAACAATTTGCCTTGGTTGCATGAAAACATAACTACTACTTTCTAGCCTGGGCACAGGCTGAGTCTAAATCAAGTACACAATATAAATTATAAAAACAGATTTAACCAAACTGGTACAAGTCGCCGCCGTCCTACAAACCCAACGACTTGCGACCGCGGGCGATCTCGTCGGCCGCGAACCAGCCCAGTACTTGCCGAAACCAAATTTGGACTCCCAGCCGAACAGGAATTTGACAGTCGCTCCGGCTGGCTCGGCGCCGCGAGCAAGGCCCTATGTATCCATAACCAGAACTGACCTCCGAACTCGAATTAACTTCCAAGCAAGGCTCCCAGGGGTAGAAAGGAGGGGAGAGGGCAACACCACGTGACCCAGTCCCGCATGGGGATGGGGTGGGGGATAAGTTTAAGAACCTCGATCAAGGGGCTGGAAGCCCATGACGTCATACCGGAGCCACTGCATGGCTCAAATCAGAATAGCCATTCTCTCGCGCTTGATAATATTACGGTGATGATCGTAACAAAGAAGTGAACCCCACATGAAATTTGGAGAATGCTCCATTTCTGAATGTTTTATTCCGAACTGAAAATTGCAAAGAAGTATGAAAAGCACCATAGCAGTTAGCGTTGGTGACCACGTGGCTATACAGTCACAAGGGTTCCGGGATAAAACCCCGTTAGAAGTCCTTGCACTGCGAGAAGTTCCACTAAAGTTATTATTTCTAGCAAAGGAAGACCGGAGTCGTGATAGCTCAGTCGGTATTGTGACTGGCTACGGGCTGGGAGACCGAAGGGTCGGAGT
The DNA here is from genome assembly GCF_002891405.2 of Cryptotermes secundus. NCBI lineage: Eukaryota > Metazoa > Arthropoda > Insecta > Blattodea > Kalotermitidae > Cryptotermes > Cryptotermes secundus. Next base: position 397,166 of record NW_019727103.1, read on the forward strand.
TGGAGTCCTGGTAGGGTCAAGAATTTTCTCTTCTCCACGTCTTCCAGACCGGCTCTTGGGTCCACCCAGCCTCCTACCCAAGGGGTTCCAGGGATTATTTCCCCGGGGTAAAGCGGCAAGGGCGCGTAACTGACCACTGATCTCCAACTAGTGCCGAGGTCAAGAAAACGTGGATCTATACGTCCGTTTCCCCATACGCCTTCATGACGTAGTGCTTAGTTAGTTAAGCACAGGTACAACTTTGCCTTTTTTTACCTTACCAAAAGAAGATTTCACCTTTTTTAAACACAGAAGTTCTAAGATATGGAAAATTAGTTTCCAAAACAATAGCAGTAATTGTAATATGTTTTGATATACAGCGTCGTATTTCTGAGGAGGAGTGGGAGGAAGAGGCAGAGAAAGGAGGAGGAGACAGCATGATGTTGAAAATGATGATGCAGTAGCATTGACTGAAAGGTGTATGATGGTACAAAATTACAAAGCGCGCAATAGATTTTTGTCTTGACACAGACCCACCAAGGAAATATGGGTGTTTTCCATGTCATATTCTTCAATCTGCTGTGGTTGTGGGCGTTGCTTGAGCTTCCTCCCTCCATTGTCAATAATTTTCTCTTCCATTCAGTATTTACCACGCAGTTTACAGAAGATATGCAAACAGTTTTGCTTCGGTGCCATTGGGTAACATAGATCCGCAGTGTGGTGCAGTTACCGTGCTTGCTTGAACAGCGTCCCCTAAATTAGTTCTGTATTATCCAGTACCTCACTCTGTGTAGACAAGGCTCATCTTTGTGTTCAGTGAAAGGTTTAATTTGAATTTGCACAGTTCATTGAACCCCGAATCGTTTGGAAACATTGCTCTAAAAATTCTTGAGTGTTCCAAGTTCCTTTGTACCAGCTATTGCCAGTGCAGTTAACCTGAGATGCAGCTCAGAGGCCCCGTGATTGTGTCTGTGACGTCGCGTTTACAAACCGCCTGTAGCTACAGATTACAAGATGCATGAAAAACGCTTTGGTTAATTTTATCTTGACTTCTGTGCATTGTATTAGATTACACTGCCGGGTTCGATTACTGTTACATATTTGGAAATTTGTTGTCGCTGTCGCTTGCAGCCAACTCCAGAGGTTCAACCTTCTGCGTTGGACGGGTGTCGGAAGTAGAACGACTAAATGTAAAACTAACTACATGTTTGCATCCAGTGCCGAGGTAAGAACGCGCAGAGCTTAAGCTGTACATTGTAGCGTGGAGATTTTCTTCTTTTTTTTTCCAAACCTGAGGGGGTACGTGGTAGTACAGTTGTTTGAGGCATTATGCTACATGCCGGAAGGTCGCGGGATCGAATCCCGATGAGGTGGTTTTTTTTAATTGACCTAATCCTTCCAACTTCACTATGGCCCTGGGGTCGACTCAGCCTCTAACAGAAATGAGTACCAGGAATATTCGTGGGAGTAAAGTGCGGCCGGCGCGTAAGGCTGACAACCTCGAGGCCATCTGTGAGCCGATTGTCTAGAAAATGTGGGAGCCTTAACATCTCACAACCTTGTGGCCTGCGCGGTCTGTTACAGGGATAACTTTACCTACCTTACTTTCCACACCTGCGTCTCACACTTTTCCAGTTTTCGGAATGAAATTTAGTGTAAGTATCGCCTTCCCCATTAGTGCTACATGCCCGTCCATCTAATCCTCCTAGCATCGTTCCCTCTTGGGTTAGGTGACAAGTTCAAGTTACGAAGCATCCTGTTGCGTCGTGTGCATAAAAATGGGTCATTCAGGATAACAATTTATAAAATGTATACAGATGACCTCTTTGCATGAAGGTCGTATATTTGAGGCACAACATTTTTCGACCCCTAATGGGTAATCATCAGGTGTTGAACTTATACTTAATATGGATCCATGTTGTAGGGTTGTTCTTTGTTTTGATATTGAACCTGTTACAAGATCCTCAAAGTTAAAATTGAAATTAATTGAATAAAACTATTATTGCAAATTATTAGAATCAAATTTAAGATGATATATATTATTCCTCGGGTATGCTGATCGTGTATTCTGGTTCTTCTTGGGGAATGTGGATTTTTGCGTGGATTAGTCACTCGGTGGTTGTTATGTCGGTATGTTGTTGTTGCTGCGTTATTTTCTTAATGTGTGAACTGTTCCGTCTGGCTTGTGGTTGATGTCTGGGTACAGCCTGATTGTTTGGTTTAATACTGATATTGGTGGAAAATCCAGGAGTAAAGTGACCACTGGGAAGACCAAGGCGTAGGTGTGTGAACAATATTAAAATGGATCTTGGAGAGATAGGATGGGATGGTATGGATTGGATTTATCTGGCTCAGGATAGGGACCAGTGGAGGGCTCTTGTGAAAACGGTAATGAACCTTCGGGTTCCATAAAATGTTGGAAAATTCTTGAGTAGCTGCAGATTTGGCTTCTCCTCAAGAAGGGCTCAGCTCCATAAGTAAGTAATGAGGTAAATGAGTTTAATTTGCTTCACTCTCCTGTTGTTTTCCTCTCCTTTTTGTCCAGATGTTCTCTTGTGCACCCTGTTCTCAAGCGTGACCCATCTGTGGTTCTCCCTTAGGATGTGATATCAAATTTCATACCCATACAAAACAGTAAGTTGATTGCAGATCTTTGTGTTCTGCATGTGTTCATATAGCAGTCCGGAGGACAGGACTTTCTGAACTGAATGCTAACGAAGATTCCCCGAATTTAATCTACTTTGCGAATTTTCTTTCGATTTATTACTGTGTTGGGGCACGCGGTAGCCGGAAGGTCGCGGGTTCGAGTCCCGATGAGGTCATTGAAATTGTCAATTGACCTAATCCTTCCAGCCGCACTGTGGCTCTGGCATCGACACAGACTCCAACAGAAATGAGTACCAGGAATCTTCCTGGCGTATAAAGGCTGACAACCTCACCGCCATCTGTGAGCCGACTGTTTAAAGAAAATACTGTAGCCTCGACGTCTCACAACCCTATGGGTCTCCACTGCCTGTTACAGGGATAGCTTTACCTTTACCCTTACCTTTGTTACTGCGTTTCGCACAGTTTGCCCGAGCGCAATGCGTCAGATCCTGGACGTTGTAATTGACCCGCAAGGATCTGGTTAATCGTAGTTTTGAACATTCATTTAATAGTATAAAATTTAAGCATGATAACACAATAATTAATGACGATAAAATTACGTATGCAAGTATTATCGCGACTCCTGAACATTACAAATTGTGATGAAATTAGTGGTTGTATTATAGATCCAAATTACTGCAATATCAGAACGCCATTGCCCTACTTGTCTCTATGTCTGTCTGTGATTTGTCAGCCCCATTCATGGCTCTGAAGTGCGTATTAACGAACAGTTACGGTTACATATAAATTACCAGTACACTGTTCAACATATATAGCCATTTGTTGTTACCATCATCATCTTCTCTGTGGTAAATCTGTGTGTTTCGCACATGCGACGTATTCTGAGTGCATAATGCGAACGTGTTGCAGCTGTTCTACCCTTTTGTTTGGTGAGTTTCGGGAGTGTGTAGGGCGCCGAGGTGGAAGCACCTCTTATAGCGCCTCGCAGGTTGCCGCTACGTCCGTACCTGTAGAACTCACCTTCGCCGGGTTTATTCTTGTCTGTTTCCCTTCCGTGGGTGTTGAGGTGATTGGTTCAGAAGGCTAAAGAACTTGTTTCGGGCGCTAATAGTCACCAGGCAGGGGTGGCTACAAATTTGCACGATGCCGTCTGGTAAGGTGATGTAGCGGGTTGACTAGTTATGGTAGGACAAGAGATACCGTATTTACGCATGTATAGGCCGCGTGCGTGTATAGGCCGCAGCACAATTTTCAGACATAAATTATAGAAAAAATAATTTTCTTGGAATATTATTTCAGGAGTATTACACCCTGTATTACTAATTATGAATATAATTTTTTTTAAATGAAGTGTGATTTCGAATATTTCGAATATAAGCCGCACCCCAGTTTTCCTCTTGAATTTTTGGCAAAAAATGTGCGGCCTATACATGCGTAAATACCGTATGTTCTTGGATCTTAGTGGGCCTTGTTCTAGCAGGACAGAAGGAACACTGTAGCACACTCACAGTGAGAACAATGTTTGACACTTGATGGGTGAGTCATTAAAGAACACTTACGGCTAATTAAACTTATAATCACGCCCATTTGTAATTAACTTCAAATCCACCTTAATAACTTAAAAAACTTTTGGCACTTTTAAGTTGAATTAATAGTCGAAAGTCACAGTGATCAATTAATAATTTATTATGGAAGATCGAAATGCCTGTAGTAGAAATTGTATGGAAGCGATCCTGGCCTAATGTGAAGTACTGTTCCTGAATTTCCTTGGAGAGACTGAGGATATCCAGGAAAACCGTAGTCATTGCAGTCGGTCTCCGGGCCTAGATTAGAACCCAGAGCATCTCGAATGCAGAGTAAGGGTGCTACCCAGGGCCGCGCCATAGCTCAAGCGGTTAGTCGCTGGTTTCCCACCCCGGCGGCCCGGGTTCGATTCCGCGTCTGCTCAAGTGGGATTTGTGGTGGACAAAGTGGCGCTAGGGCTGGTTTTTTTCCGAGTACTTCGGTTTCCCCTTCCAATTTTCATTCCACCAAATTCTCCATCATCATAATTACCCGGGGCAGGCTACAATAGGCCAGAAGTGGCCGCAGTACAAGGGATTTAGTCCCACCCCACTAGCATTAAAAAAACCTGTTAGAGGAAATACGTATGTCGTACCACGGGTTTAGCTTAATTCGAAAATTGTGATCCAGAATAATTTCTCTACGGACGTTCTGCAGCAATAGAGCTTTAAATGAATTATGACTTTAGTGTTTGAAAGCTTATAACCGCTATTCGCAGGCCCCTGTATAGCAGTATCGATCCTACCAGTCCCACACCCAATTAGAGCGCTGTTGTCCTATCGGATCCATTTTATTCTGGCGCCAGATATCAGGTTTATTCTTCGTGGAAATTGCCCGTATGGTTAGTGCTGCCGCCGAATCACTTAACTGAGCGCGCAAACACTTCACGACGTAATGACGCATTCTTCGAGCGGGTCAAGGGGCAGACTGCCGAGTATTCAACCGCGAGGAAGGGCTGCAGCTTCGTCGTCATTCAGAAGGGCGTGTGTTCGCACAAGTGAAACGAATCATCGACGTCACAGATTAAGCTCGTGGCCTCTTCCGATTAAAATTGTTCCACCTTATTAACGGACGCCTCTTACCTCTTCTGCTCTTCGGAATTGTATTCTTCCTCTCGATCCCACTTATTGGAGCATAGGGCTGATTTCTCAGGTTCATGGATCTTTTTTTTTACAGACGGTAGGACTCCTTGGGCTCGTGATCAGCTCGTCGCAAGGCCTCTGCTAACACAGGACAACACAGACATAGAATAAACGCATACACATACCAAACATCCATGCCCTGTGTGGGATTCGAACCCACAATCCCGGCTTCCGAGCGAGAGAAGACAGTACATGTCTTTAGACCGCTCGGCTACCGTGCCTGATATCTTCGTGATTTGATTTTCAGTAAAACTTCGCAAACGTTCTATCGATATCTTTTGCTAGTTCGTTTTTCTGTTCTCTTTAATACGTTATTTCCGTCTCTATATATCTTATATTTATGGGCCGTCATACTGAGACGGATGTGAGAGGAAACCGATTTCCGTTCCTCGCGTTTTTCTTTGTGTCATATAAAGCCGAAATCATGTCGTCTAATCCGAGATTTGACGGCTTAAATAACAGTTGAGAATCTTAGCGATATACGATATTTTGTCTAGGGCAGTGTCCCCCCCCCCACCTTTTGCATTTTGCGTCTCACCTGTCATTTTGTCAAAAAGTCGAAGCCCTGCCGTAGTCGACACAAATTCATTTGCCAGGAAAATATTTTTACGGTTATATGCATTTTACTGTTATATTAATTAATCATTAATTTAAGTTGTTTGAATTTGTAATGTAACAGTTTCCGATTACATGTTTTATTACATTAATTAAGTATATATAGAAAATATATTTATGTTACCACGAATGCGATTATAATGCAGTGTTAATTGGAAGCGTGTGCTTTCAATGCAGCATGTTTTGTGGTAACTGAATGCAATTTAATTATTATTAACGTGACCTCGCGAACCAACCAACCGATCTTCACCTGTTGAAAAACACGAATTTTGTGGAAGTAGCCCTTAAGAAAATCCAAGCGGAGGTGGGACTTCGTAGTCACAGTGAAGACAACATATGTGAAAGCTGTCAGTCAGTCAGTTAGTCTGTTATTTTGTCGAGACCCTTCTGTGGCCCATGGCAAAATATTAGATACTGTTAGACTGTTAGCGTTTTGTCCTTGTGCGGCACCCTCTCTGACGGGAGGACGGGTCTGTCGTTTGTCAGAGTCACTGTCAACAGTAGTAAGTCAATTGTCAGAATGTAAAAGTAAAGTAAAGCTATCCCTGTACCAGGCCGTGAAAGCCCATAGGGTTTGTGAGCCGTTGAGGGTCTCACATTTTCTAGACCAGTGTTCCGCAACCGGTGTGTCGTCACAAGGTGAAGGGTGTGACGCGAACTTTTACCTATTGTAAGAAATTAATTGTCGAATTTTATTCGTTTTATTTTATCCCAGTTACCATGTTCCATATGCTTGTATTTAATTCTCAGCCACTGCCCTGATTAACTATGATGATGCTTGTCTACTCTTTATTACATGCCGTGATTTTTTATGTACAGTAATGTTGTATTCTAAGAAACTGAACGTAAATTATCTACTCACAGTTGTTGTTATATCATAGTTTTCATTGTTGATTTATTTTTATTTTTCTTGCATCTACGCGGCTTCTTTCATATACTTGCCACATGTTCTGTGTACGTGCTTTTCCCTAAAACTGCAGGGATTAGCAGGGGTTTCCCTGTATTTTATTGACATGTCCAGTGACACTGAAGCCATTATGAAGGAGAAAATCAACAGCAGTCAGAAGTTCTCGCTTCACATCGACGAGTCCACCGATACTAGCGGCCACGCACAACTTCTTGCTTACATTCGATACATCGATGGAGATGTAATTGCAACAAATTTCTTTTTTCGCAAAGAACTTCCCGAGCGAGCCACCGGTGAAGAAGTATTTCGTGTCACTAATGAATATGTGTTACATTGATTGATCAGTAACTGTCAGATGACAGGTCCACAGTCTCTTCCAAAACAGTTCCTCCACTTAATGTGATCTTCTGTTTTTGGAAAGAGACTGTCCAGGAAAAGTGATAATGTGGTAGTTTTTCCATTTGCTTTCCACATCGCAGTACAACAGCCGTTCAAACCACTCTGGTCACGCCTGTTGCTATACGAACTTGAACCATCTCGAGCATCATTTGTTCTGTGCTTCAAGTCGCTGCTGATGACGCTGCTTCCGGCATCAGTTTTTGGTTTTTGGTGTCTCTCTTCGTCTGATGCCTACCCTTTGACCTGTCCAGCAAGGGAGGCCCTGCCAGTAGCTACGCTACCGCTGGTATAGCTCTCAGGGTCCTTGGCATACTCAAACCCCCTCACCACGATAAGGTGGAGACACCACCTTAGTGAATTAAAATGGAAGGATTGCGTTAGTGTTTGTACAGACGGAGCCGCTTCTATGACAGGCCGTGTTAAAGGATTTGTAGCTAAAGTACGCAAAGTGAATCCTAACATGCGATGCGATCATTCTCTCATTCACGGCGAAGCCATTGTTGCTAAGTCTTTGCCATTTTCTCTGAAAGTTGTGCTGGACGAAGTAGTAAAAGTCGTGAACCTCATCAAATTGCGGCCCCTAAATTCGCGGCTTTTTTCCGTTTTGTGTCAGGAAATGGAATCAGAACACACTACACCCCTACTACATACAGAAAGGCGGTTATCACGAAGAAAGGTGTTAATGCGAATATTTGAACTTAATGAGAAGGTACGTGCATTTTTCACTGTTGAGGGGCAGGAGTACGCGGATTTATTTGCAGATGATGAATGGGTATGTAAGTTGACATATCTTCCGATATTTTCGTACACTTGAATGAGCTGAACAGAAAGATGCAAGGTAGGAACGAAAATATTCTAACTTATATGGATAAGATACAAGGATTTGTAAATAAGCTAAATTTGTGGATACAGAGAATTACAGATGAATCGTTTGAGATGTTCCCGACTGTATGGCCACTTGCTGACGGCAATAAAATGGTGATGGACACAATTAAAGAACATCTAGAAATGCTGCAGCAGAAATTCAGTAAGTATTTTGGAGAGAGTGTACAAGATTTCGACTGGGTTCGTGATCCATTCGTTGCGAATTCAGACCATCTTCCGATTAATATACAACAGGAACTCGCAGATGTAAATGCAGACAGAACATTGAAACTAACACTTCTCGAAGTGCCTTTGGATACGTTTTGGTTGGCAATAAGGAGTGAATACCCGGCTATCTCCGAGATGGCAGTTAATGTGTTATTGCCATTTTCAACTACACGTACATATTTGTGTGAACTGGACTTCTCGACGTTAACTGAAATTAAGACATCAAAGTGGGAGCGGCTCAAATCCATCGATGAAGATATGAGACTTGCGTTGTCAACGGTTCCACCACGGATCAGTCGCCTGTGTGCAGCTGCGCAGGCGCAAGTATCACATTGAAGGCATCATTAGAATTACTGTATTTACTTTAATATTAATAGAAGTGTATTGTCTACACTCTACAGTGAATTAAAGTTCATTAATTGTTAATAAACGCACGAGTCGATTTCTGTTTAATGATAATAAAATAACAATATAATAATATTGTAGTAATAAGTTGATCACGTTACGTATTTATATTAATTGTCTGATATCATGCGTTTTTGAAGGGAATAACATTTTGGTGTGCCGTGTTGAGTCATGGACACTTCTTGGTGTGCCGCGAGTAGAAAAGGGTTGCGGAACACTGTTCTAGACAATCGGCTCAGCCTTACGAGTCGGCCGCGCTTTACTCCCCAGGAAAAGCATTTAATTAATTCCTGGTACTTATTTCTGTTAGAGGCTGAGTCAACCCCAAGGCCATAGTGCGGCTGGAAGGATTAAGTCAATTGAAAAATAATCCAATGACCTCGTCGGGATTTGAACCCCCGACCTTCCGGCTTGTAGTCGGGATTTGAACCCGCAACCTTCCGACTTGTAGCATAGCCCCTCAACCAACTACGCTACCGCGTGCCCCCAGTTGTTAGAATGTACAATATATTTACATTTTACGTGTTATACATGTTATTAAATATACAATACATACGAGTCCAGGCTCAGTACAGCAGATCATGCCCTGTTTTTAGTAGCTCCCGCTACAACGGCAGGCTGGTCACTTGACAATGTTAACTGAAGTTCTGTGGCCCTCTAGTTGTGTTCACAGTGTGTAGAAAAATGTACAAGCAGGAATGTAAGCGAATGTGCAGTTTCACTCTTCTGTTTTCTTTACTCCCTTGGAAGGAGTCCCCCCCCCCTTATTCATTTCGTAGAAAGTTGTGTGCTTCTAGAACCGTTACAGAGGAGGCAGCGAAGAGAGCTGCCGCGGGTTAAAGAAACAGTTATCTACAACGTCTAGCACTTCACTGAAATATCGTTGCATCTCAGGATCGTGTCGGTTTCATTGGTTTTCTTTTATTTGTTCCTCTGATATGATAAGAGTAGTCTGTTGCTCATGGGCTGTTGTTTGAATCCGCAGTTCGTGCCAATATTTATAGAGCTACGTCACGCTACAGGACTCTCGCTCTGGGCATGGACAGGTGGGTATCTGCAATCGTGCCACCAGGCAGTTCAGAATCGTTCATTATGTTCCCATATAAAGAGAAAACTATACAACACTGCAGTGTTAACTATCGTTTGCGCGGCCGTGCCATAGATCGGGCGGTTAGTCGCCGGCTTCCCACCGCTGCAGTCCGGGTTCGATTCCAGGTCAGATCATGTGGGAGTCGTGGTGTACAAAATGGCGATGGGTTTCCCCTATCAATTCTCGTTCCACCGACTGCTTCACGCTCATCATCTATCATCCAGAGCTGGTACTATAGGCCGAACAATGACGTGCTAAGTGGACTCAGTCTCTCCCCCTCTCAAGAAACTAAAATACCACCTACTGTTTTGTATGATCGTGGCACTACGTCTATCGCCGTGATGGAAGAACATACGTTGTGAATGTTGCAAGTAGCAGAGTGCTGACGAGAATTTGTGTTCCTAGAGGAGAGGAGCTGCATGCTAAGGAGCTTCATATGTTGTACTCCTGACTCGTATTAAGATGATCAAATCAAGATCAACGATATTGGCAGGACTTGCAGCACGCGTTGTGAGGAGGTCATTTGGGAAAACTGTACGACGATATAATATTAAAATATATCAGAGGGAAATACTCGTAATGTGTGGTCGTACAGACTGAATTCCACTGTACTATGATAAGGTTCAGTAGAGGTCTGTCTTGAACCGCGAAATAGACCTGGGTTTTCATAAAAGACTGCGAATATATTGATCACCTGAGTGACTATTTATTCTAAACAAGGGCGTTTTCGAATTAATTCCGAATTTGTACAGACCGGTTTTCGTGGTATGCCGTAGCTGAATTAGAAGTAGAAAAAGAAGGAGAATAAAATGGGAGGACAAGGAGGAAATAAAAGCTTACGAAGATATTTAAAACATATGAATATTCTATTGCGAAATAGTTCAATGCGACCAAGTGTTTCAGTGCTGGGAGTCGTATCGATAAGATTATAGTGTCGATAATCGAAAATGTGTCATTATCCTATAACCCGTAAGTAATTCATTTCAGCGTTGAACTGCAAAGCACTAGATTCCCCAGAGTCGGTAGTTGTCTCACTAGAGGGAGGGGGGGGGCGCGCTCCTGTCTTCATGAGAAGAGTATATTGGAAGGGGGGACGGAACANGTAACACCTGTTCGTTCCGCTGGTCATTAACCGTGGATCGGGCTTCGGAATCACAGCTGAAGGCTATTGAGCGCCAGCTGTGCTAGAGAAATATGCGTACCCAGTTCTACTGGTTGCTCTCTCAACTGGCACCATTTATCAGCACCGCCTGCGCTCGCAGTGTTCCCAAGAATTACTACGGAAATTCAAAAGTGAACGCCGTATCCAGTGGGAGTGAAACAAATCTGAAATTGATTTTTTTCATCGTTAATTTACCTTCGATAAATTGTAAATATATTTAATCTTTTTGCAATTTTCCTAGGTTTTTTTGCGTCTTTTATCCTCTATGCGTGATGTTAACAATAACAAAAAGATGAAGCCTTGCCTCTTTTTCCAGTGTTGAGCTCCACATATCACGCAAATTAATTTACGGAAACTGGCATTTCAGTGATTGGCATTCCTGTTTCATGTCCCGAAGTTATCGGTTTCAATTCTCAGCCAAGAAGCAAGCTTTTCTGATTATGTTTTCTTTTTGTTTTTCCCAATTCATACAGGAAAATTGTGAGTACAGGCCATGGTCCTTTCAATACGTATGTTCGTCTGTAAAAGTAAAAATTAAAGTAAATGTATCCCTTTAACAGGCCGTGAAGGCCCATAGGGTTGTGAGAGGTTGAGGTTCCCACCTTTTCTAGAAAATCGGCTCATATATGACAGTGAGGTTGTCAGCCTTATGTGCCGGTCGCCNCTTTTCTAGAAAATCGGCTCATATGGCTCATATATGACAGTGAGGTTGTCAGCCTTATGTGCCGGTCGCCCTTTACCCCCAGGAATATTACTGGTACTAACTTCTGTTAGAGGCTGAGTCTACATCAGGGCCATAGTGCGGCTGGAAGGATTAGGCAAATTGAAAAAATCCACCTCATTGGGATTCGCTCCCGCGACCTTCCGGCTTGTAGTATAGTGCCTCACCCAACTACGCTACCGCGTGCTATGTTTGTCGGTTCGTAATGAAAATCCAGTTTCCCATTCCTCACTAACAACGTGTGCAGAGGAGAAAATATCTTTACATGAACTGAGGAAGCACAGGGTAAAGATGTGTGTTCACTATAACATACGCTACAAATTGCTGGACAGTAATGAATCTTCAAATCTATAAACTGTGGGGGCTGTCACCTTCTCGAGAACTGTGCTTCATGGAGCCAGATGAATGGTTGCCTTAACAATATTTATGTATGCATTGTATACCTATCCACACTTGCTTGGATGAAAAAATTGATCAGGAAATATTTGGAAATAAGAATGATGAATTTGCGAGTGGCGCGTAATTGTGCAGATCGCCCGTTTGTAGGATATTGACGTCTAGGTGGTTACCACAATGTGGCCTTGGAAATAGGGGAAGGGAGGGGAGCATATTCATACGGAATTCTGGGGAGGAAGTGTGTTAGAAAGCGATTACTTGAAAACCGGGAATGTTAGTAAAGGACAGGTTCATGTGGGCCCTAGACGGGTTATGTGGGTTGTGGACGGTTGGAAGCAATAGCTTCCACGCGTCCCACCACCACCACCCTTCCAACAAGCGAGCTGCACTTTCCACATTGGTGCACAGGGCTAGAGCTCTTTGTGATCAAGTCAGCCTACGTGCGGAGTTGGTGCTCCTGGGGGATGTATTCAGGAAGAACGGATACAACAACCGGCAGATCCACAGAGTTCTCAACCGTCGGCCCAACATCAGCCGGCCTGAAGATAAACCGGGCTCAGTCGCCTTCTTGCCCTATGTCGGGACTACGTATTCAACCGTATCAGCAGAGTGCTGTCCCGGCACAACATCAGATCAGTGGGTCTGCCTCCAAACAAATTATCCAGTTTCCTCCGCCCGGTCAAAGACAGCCTGGGCCTAAGGACACAGGGTGTATACAGTATCCCATGCGAGTGCGGGAAGGTCTATATTGGGCAGACGGGTCGCTCCGTGTACATGATGTTGAAGGAGCATCAGCGGCACATCCGTCTCAAACATCCGGACAGGTCAGCTGTGGTTGAACAGAGCATCGATTTGGGACACCGCATTCAGCTTCAGAATACCTCCATCCTCGCCACCGAGACCCGATATGGATCGCATCATTGGGGAGGCAATTGAGATTGAACTCTATCCCGACAATATGAACGGGGTGGGGGGGCTTCTGTCTTAGCAAGTCATGGAAGCCCCTCACCTGTTCCCTCAAGAAACCCCCTGGACATGATGGCAGATCCACAAGGCCACGCAAGTCCATGACCGACTCGCATAGCAACACCCCAGCTTAAGGGTTAATGCCCTCCCATTAACCTTGCCTTTCTTCCCCGACACAATATCCTATACCTGCTCTACCCTTGCTCGAGCTCCCCAGACCATTCCCCTCTCCCTCCCCACTGATTTCCCCTGTAGACCTGTCCCACCCTTCACTGCTCTCATACTTTTTTTTCCCTTGGCACTACAGCCCCAGTAGGCCTAGGCCTACCTCCATGAACTTCTCCGTTCACTTATGTTTTTCTAGATCTTACACATTCGGTAGGACTCCTTGGGCGGGTGATCAGCTCGTCGCAAGGCCTCTAACTGTACACAAACACAGAAAAACGCAGACACACAAACTAAACATCCATGCCCTGAGTGGGATTCGAACGCACGATCCCGGTTTCGAAGCGAGCGAAGACAGCACATGCCTTAGACCGCTCGGCTGCCGTGACCGGCGCTGCTCTCATATAGCTGAGTATATTTCCGACATCAGTCTGCTTCCACCTCCTCTCATTGTTTCTTCGCTTGCCGATTTTCTTATTTTTCCTTCTAACCTGAAGATGGAGGCATTCCTCCGAAACATCGGTTAACACCACATCCCAGAAGACTGCATTCTTCATCTACATATTAAGTTTCAAGTAGTATTAATCCATTTGCATTAGGATAAAACTCAACGTATTCCTACTTCTGGGACATGCAGATATAAGCCGAATATTTTCATGGCGGTGTTGAAACTGGAATCAACATCAGTATTCGAAACTTGTACCGATTTATGTCTCACGCATTGTGAAGTGTAACCGGACAACCAGATTCAGGCATGCGTACATTACTAAAGCCGACAGTAAATTTTCATTGGACTGCATGGGATTTGTTAGAGAATTCGGGTCAGTCGTCATAAATTGAAGTCTGCCCCTGCCTCTAACATCACATATATAGCATATAAAAGGTTTCCGTAAAGTCGTGTGGGTCCTTTTTCCAAGAAATGTCCTATTTCTTCCAACAGAAGGGTCATTACTGTATTTACAGGTGAAAGAACCGGCCATTAGATTGTATCATGAACCAGATTAATCTACCGCTCACACTCACCTTGCATGTAAGATTACGAGTATGTACCTACCTACCACTGGTCGCTACAGCCCTGGATGTACCTTGGCCTCCTCTACAACCAGCCTCCACTGCTCTCTATTCCTCATCTTCTCTATTCATCCTTTCACCTTCATCTTGTTCAGGTCGTTATCAACGTCGTTTCGCCATCTCATCCTGGGTCTTCCTTTTCTTCTTTTGGAAAAAGCCTTCATTTTAACATTCTCTTTGGCATTGCATTATCTTCCATTCTTTCAACTTGTCCCAGCCATCTTATTCTCTGTGACTTGATAAATCTTATTCTATCTTCTCCTTTCAGTAATGTGTTTATCTCTTCATTGTTTATTACCCTCCATATATTATTTTCCATCACTGATCCGTATATTTGTACAGTATTTTACTCACATTGAGATTTAGTTTTCTAGAGGGCTTTGTTCACCACAGGCTTAGCCCCCGACTAATATTCTGTGTGCATTTTCTCGCTTTCTTCGTGTTCCGCAGTCGTCCTTGATTCGATCAGCTTTATGATATGTGATTAACACCGAGAATAATGGTTATAGTTATTATGTTTCTGGACATTATCCGTCCTGTCTTTATTTCAAACTTATAACATTTCACAGACTGGATTCTGTCTCTGTCATCAGGTGGAAGCTACTCAGTTGGGCTCCTCCTTGTTCTAACCCTCTGAAAGCACTGGCAGAGACCGGCCCCACCAGTTCATTTCTGCTGAGGTTATTACAGTTCGTGTACAGAGGAGCCGTGTCCCTCACAGAGGTGATGTTCCCTGGAGTCCCTGGGGACGAGCGTGACATGTAAAGTGCAAAGAGCAGTACCGCCTTAATAGATGGGCTGGAGTGAAAACAAAGAGTTAATGAACAATGCTCCCAGTAGACGGCCGCCCCTGCTCTAACATTGTTTGGCGACCCCGGAGACAAATTACCACACCTGCGTCACACTGTTTAGTAATAATATTAAAAATAAATCTAATGGCGATACTTTATCTTATTAATTGTTTATGCTTCACATTAGAGTACTCACACGCAGCATAAGAGGTATGACTATTGTTAAAACGCGAGATGCGAGTGTGTAGTGAGGTAATGGCGAATTCCTTGGAGAAGATGCGTTCTTAAGAAGTTCATAGCAAACGAGTTGTTCTTACTTTACTGAACTGGAAGGTTAACTGCCTTGTTCACAACAGACCGCCACTGGATCTTATGCTGAGCCAGACGAATTCGATCCACAACCTGTTCCTGTCAGTTCTACTTCGATATCTGTACCTTAATTTTCAAGTGGTATCTTTCTTTCCGGTTTTCCAGCTAAACTTTTATAGATAGACTTGAAAGGATTCTGACGATGGTGTATACTGTACTTCTTTTGGCTTATTTTGNCATCTTTCGGGTTTTCCAACTAAACTTTTATAGTCATTTATTGTCTGCCATGTGCGTGCTACATGTTCCTCCCATTTTCACCCGGGTTTAAATAAGGAAGTATTTATGAATATGCCATCATACAAGTTCCGTGGCATTTATAGGGCAGTGGGATGTGCTGGTCTCGTGGCTGGGTTCCGGAAACACGACATGCATACACAGATCTTTTCGGAACACCTNCATATACAAGACGATGGGTGAAGTCCAAAATAAGCCAAAACAACTAAACTTTTATAGTCATTTATCATCTGCCATGTGCGTGCTACATGTTCCTCCCATTTTCACCCCGATGAATATGCCATCATACAAGTTCCGTGGCATTTATAGGGCAGTGGGATGTGCTGGTCTCGTGGCTGGGTTCCGGAAACACGACATGCATACACAGATCTTTTCGGAACACCTGCTGTAAACTGGCCACTTGGTTGATATGGAATGAGATGGGAGTTAAAATGAATTCGTTAGCCTCAGGATCGTAGGTGTAGGGGGCTAGCTCAGAATCATGTTAGTGATATGGAAACAACGATTTTGCAGTCATACTGCTCAGTTAGTCTTGCGGATATCTTGTGCGTGAAGTGTTTATATTAACTTGACGAACCTTGCAGTTAGCAGCTGTGTTCCCGCGCTTGCGCAGTATCAGCCAGAATCTGTATCACCAGACAGGACTATTGTACTGTAACGGAGATTTGAGATCCGAACCAACTAATCTGAATATAACAAGTATTATGTGCTGGGACGTGACGCCGTGTAATCCGATAGAAGTTTACAGACGTTTCGGAGAAACTGCTGGTTCCACCTTCAGGGCCAGAGAATAAACCAAACAAGCATGAAGTAAGTAGACTGTCGGGTTTGAGTCCCTACAGAGATAGAGACCACTAGACCGACCGAGCAGCACACATACTCGTGAGGTATCCATTTACTGCCGGAGATTCATTCTCCGGGTTAAGACGGCCAGTGTACCCCTCGATTGTGTGGTGCTTCAGCACAGGAACGTCTTTACATTTACCTGTCGTTCTGTACTTTGATGAGAAGAGAGCTGAATACAAAGCTTCCTGCCTCACTGCCTCATTTGTGCGGCAATGAGGCTCACTGCTACACGGCATTTGGGCTTTGTGAGAACCGCCAGATCGGAGCGAAATGGCCGGTTTCGTGTCATGCACGAATAGCCAGTATTTGGAGCTCACTGATACGGTTATATTGTATAGCTGTTCAGTTCTGTGTTCACCGTGTGTGGACAGTATCTGATCTCACATGTTAAAGGTAATTCATAAAGCAAAAAATGTGTGTCCCTACATCAAAGCTCCATGGCATGATACAGAAATGCAGGTAGAACTCGTTGAATGATCCCGTCATTGTGTTCACGGCGTCTTCGAAGTTAAGGTAAATGCATGTCGGGTAGGTGATTACGTAACGATGACCTCTTGTGGGTTGCAAGGCGGGAATGTTCTTATCTGCGCTTAGCACGGATACTGTTTCTTTTTCTTCCAGCAGAAAACAGTCTGCCAGGAAATCTGTAAAAAGAAGTACAATTGCAATGAAACAGTTTGTCTTTTAGTCTCATTAAGACAGTTGATATTGTTATTTGTGACAAGAAGCGGTAATGGAGAATGCCGTCTTCTGGGCACGTCGGTTCTACACGACGCCACATCACAGAAGACGGCATTCTTCATAGTCACCGCAATGAAAACCTCAAATCTTACATAAGAGGCGTTAATAATTTCTCAGCTCTAGTAATATTCCTTCAGCTCATTGCGAATTAGGCTTAACACTGGCGAAGTATAAGGTAATGTAAGTGATCAGTACCGCGGTCGAGTTCTTGGCCCCAGGGAGAGAGTACCTTGTACTCCCTGGGGGCCAGGACCCACTGCTACTCCGGTCACAGTGACAAAAACGCGGCAGTTCATAATCGAACCTCTATATTCTATGAAAAGGCAAAAGGTAATGCTGTCCCTGTAACAAGCTGTGGGGGCCCATAGGCGTGTGAGACGTCGAAGTTCCCACTTTTTCTAAAAACTCGGCTCACAGAAGGTGGTGAGGTTGTCAGCCTTGCGCGCCGGCCGCCCTTTAGCCCACAGAAAGATTCCTAGTACTCATTTATGTTACAGGCTGAGTCGACCCCAGAATCATAGTGAGGCTGGGAGGATTAGGTCAATTGAAAAATTCAGTGACATCATCGGGAATCGAAACCGCACCTCCCGGCATATAGCAAAACCACCATGTTTTATACTGAACAAAATCGAATTACATATGGCACTTGAGGTCAGCTGTTACAGGATCGACTAGCAAGCTAGCAAGGATATTCTCGTGTCTGGTGCTCGAGATGATGTTTGGACCTGTATATTGCGGCGATATGTTTCTTTGAAACCTCGATAAACTTCTAACAGACTACACGGCCTCACATCCAGAAGGAAAGTGCTGTTTACGCTAACTTGTTCGCCTATGTTCTATCTGAAGGGTTGCTCACGAAATGATCCAGTATTTCATCTATTAATAAAATCGCAATTTTAATTACAATACTAGAAACCAGCTTGCAAAAATAAAGAGCCATTACATGGAGATTTTTATCCTCTGTGAATCAAGTGTTTCAATATGACTGCTATTGCATCTGGCAACTCCTTCAGCACGAACTGTGATGTTGTTGATTACTCGACGGCACTTTTTTTTTCACTGGCACTAAAGCCCCATTGGGCCCTGGCCTCAGATTTTCAGTTTCATCATTATTTTACAAACGGTAGGACTCCTTGAACGAGTGATCAGCTCGTCGCAAGGCCTCTACCTAAACAAAGGATAACACATACACATAACAAACATCCATGCACTCTGTGGGATTTCAACCCAGGATCCCGGCTTCCGAGCGAGCGAAGACAGTTCATGCTCGACTACCGTGATCGGTCCTCGACGGCTGATATGCTCAGTTATCTCGTTGCAGGCCTGAATGACTAGTGTTCTCAATTCCATTACTATTTCCGTCCTCTCAGTATAGTTCCAAGTACTGGAGCTGTTTCCAAGAGTGATTTCCCGCATTTGTAACTTAACCTTCCTAGAATGAGTTTCCACTTGTAACATTTTAATCACTTCTTTGTGAGCTCCACAGGCGCACAGTCTACATGACCGGTATAATTAATCTCTCCGAGACTTGCTGCATGCATGGAAGCGTTGTGAAGACATAAATGCATGTGATGCTACATCATGAAAAGGATGCTTTATGAAATGTGATATGACCTTATAACAGACTGCCATTTGGTATCGGTCAGAGCGTGATGGCGCTGCCATGTGTGGTCGCTGAAGCTATTAATATCAAAGTTGAAACTCATTCCATTTCTGTCGACATTGAAATGTTTACTGGGCAGTGTTAATGTATACAGATAACGTACGAGTATATCAAGTTATTATTTAGTATTATAACAACATTATCAAAATCAAGAAAGACTAAACATAACTGAAGAGTTCTGTCTTCTGGTATATAACCTCGTGTAGTTCGTTGAAAGTCAGCCAGCGTTTCGGAGGAACATGTCGCCTGAATCGTCAGGGTGAAAGAATAAGCCCAGGAAAGAAAGAGGCGTGACACAGGTAGCAGTAAACTTTCAGCGGACTACACGGCTTCATAACCACCGCTGTGAGTACCTCAGATCCTAATAAAACTTTCATGTTCTACAATTTCTCAAACGTGCTGTTAAGTTTCATTCTTGGTTTGTCAGTATCGTACCTAGGTGAACCAACAATATGCAGAGGTTGGAGTTAGTCACGTGTTTAAGCGGCCTCCATAGTCTAGGGGTAAAGTTCCCACCTCGTGACTCAAGGTACGCAGGTTCAAACCCGGCGGAGTTCGTGGAATTTTTAAGGGCGGAAAAATTCAGGGAACAAGTCCTCCGGAAGGGACTTTAAGCCGTGGGTCCCGTGTCGTAGCTTTACGGCACGTTAAAGAACCTCATGTGCCAAGGGGACCACTGAGCCAAATTCAGGACATTTCCCGCCCAACAGTAGTCTCTAACGCCTCTGGTAGATGGGGGAAGCATCGAGATACCGCTGAGCCAGTAGAGGCCGAACTCGCTGACTGAGTCGGGACTGATGGCAAGCACCAGTACCGGTAGGGCCCTCGTCTTATAAAAGAAATAATTTACCTGGTTGCTGTCTCACAAAGGTTGAGAACCACTGCGTTATGGGATATTTGTGGGAAAACCAGAAGGAAAGAGCCACTAGAAAGACCAAGACATAGACATGGATAATATTAATAGAGATCTTAGCGATATAGGATGGGGTGGTAGGGACTGGATTGATCTGGCTCAGGGTAGTGGCCAGTGGAAGGCTCTTGTGAACACGGTAACGAACCTTCTGGGTCCAAAAATGTTGGAAAGTTCTTGAGTAGCTGCACAACTGGTGTATTCTCAAGAAGAGCTCAGCTCCATGTAGTTAGTCAGTTATGCTTGGTACTTTGTAATTCTTCAGTGGCAAATGTCTCGTATGTGTATACATAAGGCACGCTTGTGTTTATGTCTTGTAGTGCTGGCTTTGATAATGGTTTAATTTTACTTTTCTGTCCTATTGGAGTGACCTAGACGGTATTGTTAAGTTGCCTGTAATATTTCTGTGTGTTACGAATGAATAGACCCACCTCATCTTCATTTTAACTTCATGAGCATTGACCCATTTCTTTTATAATGTTCTTAGATAATTGTTAGGAAGATTATTTGGAATCTTTCGCAATGTAAAGGATATGTAGCACGCATGAAGTACATGAGATACGCGTACGAAATGTTTGCCGGGAAGTACATAAAAAGAAGCCTTGAGAGTCCTGGTCATAGATGGAATGATATGAAAATAAGCCCTACCGAAACAGAATGATGAAAGTGTGGATTTGATACCTCTGGCTTGATGTAGGGTCTAATAGAAAATTTGTATGAACACGGTGACATTGCGTTCCATAAAACTATGGAATTCCTTAACCAATTAACTGCCGGCTTTTCGAGCAAGGCTGTGTATCACAGAGCCAGTTAAATAGATAAGAGGTCAAAGACTTAACATTGATAGATCTTTTTTGGATATTATCCATCTTACGGGTCTTTATTTAAAACGACTTTTCAGAGACTGGACTCTCCATTTTCAGCTATAAAGCCAGCTCTATCGGTTGGGCCCAACAGTGTAGGCTTTCGACCTGAGGACGGGAATGGAGTCTAGTCTCCGAAACGTCGTTTCAGCGAAGCTGACCACTCTCCTCCAACTAGTGCCGAGGTCAAGAAAATGTGGATCTATACATCCACTCCCCCTACGCCTTCATGGTGTAGTGCTTCATTAATTAAGCACAGTGAAAACTTTTACATTTTTTACCTTTTACAGTGGTAATTGTTTACAAAATCAATCATTGTGTTAATGTACCATCACAGCGAACTTTCAGATTGTGGGCTATATATACGTGGACCTGCTAAGTTTCCTGAAATTCAAAAGCTTAATTTTGTTGCTTAATAAATATATTGCAAGTATTTACAGACTTCTGCTCATGGAAGAGTTCTCTTTCATGTCAGCTGTCCAATATCTGAATCCATACAAATATTTCCCACACAGAATGCACTGACAGGCTGTCAGTACAGTACCCACGGATAGAAAGGCGCCGCCTGTCGGCGTAGCGAAGGTCAGTTAGCGCTGCTGCGTTCTTTAATCTCCTGGGAGCTGTCACCACATTTCTCCCACGCTACTTTCACGTAAACCGACTAGTGCATAATATTGTAACAGATTTGATCAAAGCAATGCCAGGCAACGGCTGATACACACTTTCCAATATGCAACAGTATAGGAGAATTTATACAGGAATTAGGTTAACCGTCAACACAACAAATATACTCAATTTTTAATGTTCTAAAATTCGATCTTTATTCCTGCTACATGTTTCAGTCGTATAGGACCATCATCAGGCAATTTTATATATAGGAATACATATAGTTATTGAACTACCAATACGGATCCATATCATTGCAACGTGTCGTATTGTATACTAACATAAAATTTTTGCCTCGAGTTGGTGTTACAATTAAAGTAGAAGATACAAAATTTGTGTATAATATATATATATATTGTAACATGTCTGGAATCCAGAGGAGACGCTTCTATGGAAACACTAG
>NW_019727103.1:421354-421850 GCF_002891405.2 Cryptotermes secundus
GGGGGGGGGCTAAAATATTGCTCCGGCTAATAGAGACAGGTCTGAATTAACACGTTGTTTGGAACTGTTTCAAATGACCCACGCTAGTGGCGGAAGAATAGAGGATCGGTTCCCCAGAATTTATTGTGTCATGTGCATTTAAAATGCACCGGAAGGACAGGTCATGGAATCGCACGATGTGGTATACGAGGGGTCTTTGTGGGCCTGAAATGGCTGTGAAGCATCGATTAATATCATGTCTGTGAATGTGCTTCGTCAATTTTATGAACCAGAAAACAAGAATTGTGGCTGGGAGGGGGAGTAGAGGACATATCGGAAAGTATTCCTTTGTAAATAGGACCATCGAGCTTTGAAACCACCTGCCTGCAGATGCTTAAGGGCAGTGCTGTCCAACGTTCTTATGTACTCGGGCACAGTTCACTGATGCCTATGGAGGTGCGGGCGCCACCACACACTACTACTACTAGTACTTCTACTACTACTACTACTACTACTA